>NC_046611.1:26002047-26172047 GCF_900324465.2 Anabas testudineus
AACCATGCAATGTTGTGAATTGTGACGATATACAAGAGATTAAACGATAAGATACATTATTGATAAATTGTGGGCTGTACCTGACACATGCCCTTATTTTGAGTTTAAGTATTTGTCTTTAAAAACTATTAACGTTAACATGCACTACATGTGTATGAGTGGGTTTATAACTTACTGACAACATAACTCAATTCTGGTAGTAGTTTAAGTAAGTACATTTACTCCGCATGAAAATATATATACAAAGAATAACTGGAAATAATAGATGAGCGAAAGTGAGAGAAAGTCGTCCTCAACTATGCATCCAACAGACACAGATTACACAGCAGTCCTCTTCTTGCCTCTCTACATTTTCCCTGACCAACTTCAAAATCCAGTAAACAAAAATAAACATGTCACGATACCAAAATAAAGTCTTACTTCTGTTGTCGACGTTGTGGACAATGTGGAAGTCGTGCTCCACCGTGGTGCTGTGAGCGCTGCTGAAGCTGCAGGAGAGGAGGAGGAGCAGCGCCAGAGCTGCGGGCAGCCAGCGGTTCGTCAGGACGCAGCGCCGGACATCAGCCGCTCTCCCGGGTAGCATCCTGCGTGGAGTCGCTCAAGGCACTAGAGAGCACAGGGTCGCAGTTAGAGGTAGAAATATCTTTCACTGAGATAAAATATTTATAGAATTATATGGAAATTGTATATATTATTTTAAGTCTGTAAAAACATACCGGGACTACATTGTAATTTGTCATCCTATTAAAATTGTGGTCACACAGTTTTTAATGTTAGAGTTTGCACTACCCTTCCTGATATCTCCAGATATAAAATAATAATAATAAACATGTAACCTATAGTACCTGATGGTAGTCTATGTAATCCAATCCAAAATAACAGCTTCTTACCCGCAACTTTGGTAACAGGCTTGGGTCAGTTGAAGGAGGACTGAAGTCGTTGTTGTTTAGCAGGTGTGCTCCACCTTATATATCCAGGCTGGCCAGGAGGTTGTTGGATGATGAATCAAGAACGTCAGTCACACACAGTGATCCCAGACTGCAGGATGCATCACTCCCCCCTCTCCTCCTTCCAACCTCTTAAACCCCCTCATTCCTTTGAGAAAGCAGGTCTGCTTTTGGAATTTCCCTGATGTCTGTCACGTAGCAGAGCAGTCCATCAGCCAGTCAATGACATGTGGACGACTTTAAATTAATGAACATGGGGAGACCCACCAGCTCAAGTTTGTCTGTCGCACAGTGATCCAGAACTGGTGGGTGTTTTTGATGAACCTTTCATCAATCAGCTTGATCACAAGTTACGAGGCAGGACACAGTCAGCTACTGCAGAAGCCTCCATGTATTCTTGAACACACTGCTTTATAACCAGAAACTAATAGTTAGGAACTTTCTTGATAACAAACAGCTTCAAAAACAAAGATTATAAATACAAACGGCTCACCTGCTGTGGCTTTTCTGTTTTCTGTTTGAAGTTTTTATAACACATTGACCTTAGCTGATACTGAATGTTATATATCCAGCATGTGCATATGAATTTATGCCATGTCCTTTGTACTTGCCAATAATACATATATAATGAATCCCTAATGTTAATGTCCTGTGTTGCACATATGCCAATGGGTGTACACATGTGTCCAAGTGTGTACGGTCCAGGTGTGTATGCATGTGCACACAGTTTCACCTTGCGGCAGCACTGAGATCATAAGCATGAGTATGGCTGCAGTAATGAGAATATAACAACCTGAGGATGTGAAAACTGTAAATAATGAAGCAAATTTGTCACAGGCAGGTGTGAAAGGCTTGGTGCTGTCCAGGAGATGCATTCAGGAACAATTTATCTGGCCCTGCTTGGGTTAATGAATGAATAAATGCATTTTCGAGACAAATTAAGCTAAAAAGAGCAGGGAAAAAAAGATTTCTGACCTATGAGATCATTTGGTTTCTCACTCCACCACCATGCACATTTTATAAAACATAGACATATTATATATTATTAGTGTAACTGATCAAAGCATGTGCTGTGCAATAGCTCTTAAAGTGTTTTTTTTTTTTTATCCAGATATTTACCATTGTACCTTTTCTGCCATGCCTGCCAGACATGTCTATACATAGAACTCATCATAGAGATAAATTTATAGTGTAGGAATAATGGACGAGTAACTGAGGAAGTCCTGCTTGTAGAATGATTAACAGCCTGACCTACGTCAGCTTTGTGGTCTAAATCACTGCCCTGTTGTGCTACAGTATATTTTGTTAATTGCTCCACAGTGCGTGACCTATGGAGTGTGTAGGCCGGGACATTAATTTACCATGTTTGGTTTGCCCTATTTTTAAAATAAGGCCTCAATTGGCAAGTCAATGTAGTAATTTCATTGAAGAACCTTCTTGTTTCATTCAGAACAAAAGGCATCTAGATAGCAGTTTTATTTGTTCTTCAAAGATGTATATCTCACACATATATATATATATATATATATATATATATATATATATATATATATACAAAACTCAAATCTGAGTAGTTACAAGAACAGAAACAGTTTTGCTTTACAATGCTTTACAATTTAATGAACAAATTGATGTTAAATTCTTGAGGGAAACTATCAAACTGAGGGTGGTGATTCCAGTCTGAACCTAATCTCTGTGAAATAAAGGCCCCAAGTCAGCGTTGATGGAAACTACACTGAACTTCAACATTGATGTTTTGATCTCATATTATTACATAGTTGAAAAGATAATAAATTCAGTTTAAATGCCTTTATGCATGCAGGCTTACATATCAGTGAACACGTTCTGACAACAACAGGTCAAACGGAAAAAGGTGAAAATGTCATTCAGGAACTTTTCCTGATATGCCATTAGTTTGTGTCACAGATGACACAGCCAAACAAGTAAAGAGTATACTTAGTATGGGACGTTTTGCTGCCCCTTTGTGGTCAAATGTTTGTACAAACTCATTTTGTACATAAACCTATACAGCCTCTACTGCACTGGATTGAAACCACAGGCATTAAACATTAATCTGAGGCGTGGGCAGAGGATCTTAAATAAATAATACGAATATTAAGCCAACCTAGCAGGTCTGTCCTGCTTCTAATAAAAGCAACAACCTTCATGAATATTGAAATAGCGTACGTCACTGTACAAGTCACGCGTGCGCAGTAGGGACAGAGCGCATACGCAATAACAAAACATGAGCGCGACTCAGTGAAACTATCTCAACAAGCTCGGATCCAGCGCCGCAGACAGGACAGTGTCGCTGCTCCGCAGCTTTAAAAGGGCACTTCATCTTATCTGAGGTCGCAGCTTTAGTGACAACGCAGAAGACGTGAAAAGAGAAGTGAAACCTCCAGCTCGGACTAGTTTCAAACTGTTGACAGACTTCCTGCCGTCAGGGAGACGTTCAGTAGACGAGCGGCGATGAGTTTCATCAGCCGGCTGCGATGTGAGAAACACCGCTGAGAGATACTGGAAGCAGCGGCGGGGACAGCGCGGGACGGCGGGTCAACAAGCCAGCGGAGCCGGCGGGGGTGTTTTCTGGCTACATGAGTGTGGTGGCAGGATGTCGCTGAGTTCAGGCGGTTGGACTCACGCCCCGGGCTGCACGCCGGACCAGCCCGCCGCCCTCCCCGCTCACTACGGGGCCTCGCCGCCACCACTCGGCTGCCACACGGTCCTCATGTCGGTCCGGGTGTCGGTGTGCCATTCTGGGATTCGGCCGCTGTGTCTTCCGGGAGCAGCTGATGAGTCACTCCGCCTGCAGCTCAGCATGGACCCGGGGAAATCCGGGGAATTCCGGCTGTCGCTGCAGGACAGCAGCGGGACTGGCCGGAGCATGGTGGGTTGACAGCAGCAAGACAGGCTGTAGTAAGAAGGCTGGTGGTCCAAAGGTTTTCCTTAAAGTACGTGGGGTGTAATATGGTGTAATAAAACCAAGTGGAACCACCACCGGGTTCTGGCTTGTGATCAGGGCTGGCCTAACCTGCCAGGGGGCCCTAAGGAAAAACACTTATCGTGGGCTCCAATTGATCCTTAACACTTTACAGGCCTTATGTAGACCTCTGCCATGTTTACAAACCAGTCAGAGGCTGCTCATATCAACAAACTTATCACACAATACTATCAGTAATAACACTGAATACCCATGAATAACAGTCAATTTAGTTTATTATACTATAATAGAATATTACAATAATATTTTTACAGGTGAATGCACACGCCTGTAGTGACGCATATAATTGCCTTTTTGGTATAACGCTATGATCCATTTACCTTATTGCTTTCTTCCTACCTTATCTGCTATCATTCTTCTTTTCTCTTACTTTTCTTGCAGACCATCACTGAGTTTGATTTGAGGACTGTAAACTATGAAGTCAAGTCACCAAAGTGTCATGAGCTGAGCTTGGTAGCCCCTCCACATGAACGCATCAGCTTCAACTTCCGCTCTGAGAAGGAGGCCCAAGAGTGGGCTACTGTGGTTATGTCGTCATTGAGAGAAGCACACAGAGGTCAGTCACCCATCTTATCCAAAACACATTTCCTGAGGAGGGGCAGGGAAGAGACTGACTCATTTCTTGCATCAGGGTCATGTGAGCACTGTTCATTTACTTGAACAAATGAGCTTTTCACTGAGCCATGGTTGCTTGTAAACATAACCACCGTCAATCCCAACCACTGTAATTAAGCTTAATTTCTTGGCTTGAGAGGGAATTTCAATAATATGTACATGTAAGTAATGTTAAAGAAAAGACAGGTGAAAGATAGAGAAAACTTTAAATACAATGAAGATATACAGTACAGTCACTGGTCACTTTATTATCTACTCCTGTAAAATCTAATGCAATCCAATTCAGCGGATAGCTTACCAATACACAATCCAGCTATATGTTTATTGCATTATTATACATACTGGACTGCACAAGAGGTGTTTATGATGTTTTGGCCACTTTACTTACATAAATTAGTGAGGCACAACAATAGAAACAGCTCTTAATATAAAACTATGACCTCAAACCTGTACTAAAATTATCGGTTTCAACAGAAACTGAGAAATTATAACCTTTTAAAATTAGAATTCATGGCAGAGCTGCTGTATTGGATTATTACAGTACCTAATAAAGTAGCCATTGAGTGTGTCTGGACAATGATTAACCTGGCAATAATAAACCAGCTTATGTAACCACTTTGGGTTGACATCATAATACAGATGAGTTACAAGTGAAAGGAGAAACCCGGAATGATTGAAGTGTGGTGATGTGGACAGTGAGGTGATCTGGTGGTTCTGTTCATCTGTTTTCATACACAAGTGTGCACTTTACAGCTATGAATGGCTGTGGAAGAGAGCTGCTGGAGCTGTAACACAAACCCAGCGCTATCTTAATATAGCTGAAAGCACTGCTTTAAGAACCTTCCCTGGGAATCTCCCTTTGTAAGCCAACCAGGCCTAACCAGCTGGGACCTTTAGGAAAGAGACATGGGAGATTCTTTTCTTTCTGAGACCTGGAGTGTTTTTTATGTGTCTGACATTCAAACTGAGAGTAACAAGTAGAACAAAAAATGTACAAAACAGCATAATAAGTAGCAAAATTCAGATTTAGATACAGTAGATGAGATAAGGTCCCTGGGTGACCATGAAGAGACAGCTTAGTTTTACCCTACTGATGATCTGCTGTTGCAATAACTCCTTCAGATAGTTAATTCAGTGTCACAACAGACATCAACCTTGTTCATGGTGTTCTACTCAAAACTAATTGTTACAGATTACAGACTGGAGATAGTGATAGAACACAGTTTAACAACAGATATTGTCCATTGTAGAATAGGAAAAAGTTGAATGTTTATTGCAGGTCCTTCTGTTTTTTATCTACACTAAAGTCTTTATCTGCTTTTCAACATTTTTAATTTCTAGCCACCCCTCCTCAGCATGATGGCCTACAACAGCCCCTGGATGGTCTTCATCTTCAGAACACGTTATCCTTGCAACGAACGGGTGTGTACACTGAAAATCTTTCATTTAATTATCATCTTAGTTCACTGAATTATTATTTGCGCCGTAGAGGCTGCTTGGAGGTATGGAAACAACCTCTGTTCATGCTTGACTTGCTTGCTGTATGTTTGCTTGCCAGTGTTTTCTTATTCATGTCTCATGTATGTATGCATCTGTAGAGGACACCTGCATAGAGTTGACCCGTGCCATAGAAGCAGGTGACATGCAATCTGCTTCTTTCTTTGCTGCCACGCTCGCCAGACAACGTGCTGCGCTCAAGATCCAGCCCTCTGCCAGAGACTATGAAGACACTGAAATCAAGTAGGAACATGGTTATTAAAAATTATATTTGACATTTCAAAACATTGTTGATTGGTGGTGATTTGCTTAAGAAATGTGATATTAAATATGGTATAGAATTTGTCTAATAGCTTCTGTTTCATTTTATGTTACAGTTTGGCTGTTGTAGTTGAAGATTCTTCCTCAACTTGTTGTGTAACTGTGAAAGTTTTCCAGCAAATGACTACTGCAGCACTGAAACAGCAAGTTAGTCTAAAGTCTAAGCCTTGTCTTCTTTCCTGTTACAGTATCATTATTTTGCCTGTTAATACTGTATTTCTCTCTTTTGCTGACATTCTCATTTGCTCATTTGCACTTCTTTTTCTATTACCTTCTCAGATGTTTCTAGAGTACGGCTTTCACCCATGGGTTCAGCGATGGGTGATTGGCCAGTGCCTGTGCACTGACCAGCGCACTCTGGCCTCATATGGTGTTCGGCAGGATGGTGACACAGCTTTCTTGTACCTCCTGTCAGCACGTCATGCTCGCTTGACGCTCCAAGTCCTCCAGCAGGACCAGGAGAGCGCCCTTCTCCTCAGTCCTACATCACTGTCGCTCCCCACCCCTCAACTCACTGCTACCTCTGCAAACAGCTCCACACCTCAGGACCGGAGACCTTACACCACTCTGCCTCCTAGACTCCACATCAGCAGCAACACTGGTGAGTGATGGGATTAATAGGTGGGTTTGTAACACTTGTTTATGTCACTGCTTTAATTTTCAATTTCAAAGAGCACATATGAGATTAGACCTGTTTCGAACAACACATATATTTTAAGGAAAAGATAATACAGTTTCATCTTATACGTAATTATGGTGATAAACAAATAAATACATTTTAATTAAGCAGAAAAATGTATTAGAAGTCCTCTGAAAATGTTTCCATTCTTAGTTATAATTTTTGTTGTACAGTTGGCATTTGGGATTTAGTTAGTGGAAATTTGTCCAATCTATTCAGAGCGACACCACAGTCCTTTTAGTTACCAGTAATATCATAAACAGTTTAATTCCACTAAAGTAAAAATAAGTAGATAACTACCCCCTGTAAGTTGTCACTTATGGCTGTAGCTGAACCTTGTGTTGTTGACACAGATAAAACAGAACAGTAATGACAGTAATAACTGTAACAATAGATCAATTTATATGTGTTTGGCCATGTATTATATTCATGCTAAAAACTCTCAACATAAAGTATTGCTTTTAGCAATGCAGCTCTACACACCTATTTCTAATGGATTTTTTTTTATAGAAAGTTTTGTGGATTGTGACAAAAGGTGTATCTCAAGTTTCTTATAACTGCAGTTGTTTCCCTCACTTGCAAGTAAGGGCAATTTGTTATTAGAGGCCTGTGTCCTTTCCTTTAAACCATTATCTATAGTAACATCTATTTCTGATAATAGTGTCAGGCTTTAGAGTGATGTGGTTATGTTTGGAGTTTACATATACATATACTCTATGTCAAATATTTCAATAATTAGACCGCTCACTTGCCACCATTAGCACAGCTTGTTTTTATTTTCATTGTATCTATATGTTTGAATATGTTTCAACTATTGACTGTTCACCTGACAAATATCTGAACATCTATTTTTGCTCATGAGGTGCTCATACCAGTCAGGCCAGTTTTGTAATTGTTCTTTAGTTCCTGCAGGGTGCATAGGATTTAATAGGCTCAGTCTGTGCATCTGCCCTTACTGGTATTCTGCTTTTAAATGCATTATTAAGCAGCCTAATCCAGGCTATGGTTATACAGTTTTGTTTTGTAGGATAAAGTTTTGTAGAACGGATTTATTCAACCAAAGCAACGACTTCTCGGTTAAATGTGTAAAGATGTTATTTTTTGCTTATTGCCTCAAGTTTTGTGTTCAATGTTTCAGGTGGGTCAGAGCAAGGAAGCATCAGTGAGCTCAAAGATCTCATCAACCTAGAGATGCCACAACTCAATAAAGCACTGTGCCCCAAGACAGCCTCCACCCAGGTAATGCACAGCAGCATTTATGGTGGTAACCCAATGTTAGAAATTGTTAGTACTCGTAATAAAATGTGCCATTTCAAATAAAAAAGGTCAATAAGGTGATTGAATAAAAGTGCTAATCTGTGTTTTAGGGTTGGTCATGCCCGTCTTGCACTTACATTAACAAACCAACTCGGCCCGGCTGTGAGATTTGCAGTACAAATCGCCCTGACAGCTATGTCATCCCTGATGGATACCGACCTGATGCACTGGAGCTCAGACGGATCCAACAGGAGAAGGAGGCTATCAGACAATACCAGAAGGTAGGAAAATGCTCTCACTGAACATACTGTGCACCCACAGGCTTACATGTACAATCATACATCTATATGCATGCAACACGAGTTTGCTTCATCCATATATATATATATATATATATATATATATATATATATATATATATATATATATATATATAAAGTATATAAAAAGTGTATATATATATATATATATATATATATATAGGTATATAGAAATAATAATTTGCAAATAGCAAAATGGGACTCTAAATTGGGCAAAACATGAAATTAATTAATAAGAAGAGGGAAGTATGAAATTGATTCAAAGCTGACAATTCAAACTTGCAGGCTCTCTCAGGTTGACTCTCTTCTCTTCTGTCTCTGTTTCTTTGAAGGAGAAAGGGAGAAGAGAGGTGCTGAGGAGTGCTGGAACTCAAAACAACTCACTCCTGTTTAACCTGGACCAGGACTACTGAACACACACAGATACACATGCTTTGTGTTTATTTTTAATAATAATAATTATAATAATAATAATTATAATAATTATTATTATTATTATTATTATTATTATTATTATTATTATTATTATTTATATCTGAATAATCCCCTTGGGGAGATTCCTTGTGGACAGGTGCTCCCTTTGAGCCCCTAAGGGTCTGGGGTTCAGTGTCTTGTTCATTTATATTTTATTCACAGTTTGACAGTGTAGCACCGTTTTTGTTGCACTCCATAAGACTCTCACTATTTGATAACATGATGAAGCACAAGCCCAAGTTTGTATGCACATCTACATATATGCTTGAATTGACAGCATATGACTTTGTTATTTTTGTCATGAGTTGAATGTAGGTTAAAAAACTAATTTGAAATGCACTGGCACCAGTGAAACCTTTTTAGCCTTATTTTTGCCTAGTATTGGCAAAATAAGCACTATAGATGGTGGTACAGGTACGTCATGTGCTCCACTGTTTTGTCTGATATGCTACAGTAGAGACACTGTAGGAGAACAGTTGAATTTACATTTGATGAAAATGTGCAAATATAGCTGTGGTAACCATCCTGTACTTCAGAGGCCATTGTTGACCTTTAATCTGACAAACATGGATTTTTTTTTGTTGTTAAATAAACAAATTGCTATGGACAATAATTATCAATCATGCTGTAATGACAAAACTGCAAATGATGTATTCTCTTTGTATTGACCATCTAGCTGTATCATCATAATCACTGCTGACTTGTAACATTGAGTGGATTTTTAATGAACTCAGAACGTGGGCAGTGGTTGCCACTAAATTGAATGTATTACCCTGTTTGTTAATTTTGCACTTGTATATACTCTTCGAAACATAGAAAAATAAAATGTTTATCGATAAAGTGTGTCTGTGCATGTGTAACCATGCCTGTACATATGTGTGCGAGGGAGAGAGAGAGAGAGGGAGACATTGTAATTTTAGCCTGTGATAGTTATGCAATACCAATTTAGATTTTTTTTATAAACAAAAACTGAACAGAAGTAATTTGGGTAATATGTATAACCCTCTCAAAAATTTCACCCCTCATCTCAGGCAAGGGAAGAGGAGCGCAAGGAGAATTTTGCTCGGCTGGTGATGATGGATGGCCAAGACCTGGTGCCTAACCCAGAGCCTGTGGACTGTAAGATATGCTATGTGGACTTGCAGCCAGGAGAGGGTGTCCTGCTGAGGGAGTGTCTCCACTGTTTTTGCAGGTAATACTCAGAACTGGTGAAGAATTAATGTTATGTCAAGGGCGAGGCGGGATTAGAGAAAGAAACGTGTAGCATAGAAAGTCCTCAGTGTTTCTACTCATAGGGTAGGAAATTAGTTGGATTTTTTTTCACATGTGCTTCTCATTATTCTGACTTTTCCATGTCTGTATTTGCCCAGAGAGTGCTTGCGCTCGGTCATCATGCTGAGTGAGGAGCCTGAGGTGTCCTGTCCATACAGAGATGACACATATTCCTGTACCTGCTCCCTGCAGGAGCGGGAGATCAGAGCTGTGAGTTTCACCAATAAATATTTAGTGTTCTCATACACCAGTACTTACAGGTGTATTAGAAGTTAGTAAAAGCATCAGCATCCTAAGAAGAAAACACTCAACACTTGTATAACCAGCTGAGAAGCTAGAGCGAATGCTGCTTGTTCTCAGTGCAGTATTTGGTTTCTTTCCCTGTGAACAGCCGTTAGCTGCTCCAGCTGTGGTGGAGTAACGGTTAGCTGGGTTCTCCATATAACCACAACTGAAACTGAATATTGAAATCGCAGCTAATCAAGCTGCTTGAAATAAAATATTTGCCCTAAAAAAACTAGCTAGTGTGGAGTAGAGTGTGTATACTTTGGCACGACCTGTGATTTGTGTATAGTAAGTATAAACTCCTGATCATCTGAATTCATATTTAGGTGCTGTTGTGTCACCCTGATATTTGTAACTATGATTATAATATGTAACTTGCATTACTAGCTCTAACTATTTCTGTCCCTTTTTCTTCCCCTTTCTGCTTAACAGCTGGTGCCAGCAGAGGAGTATGAGCGCTGGCTGCAGAGAGGTCTGTCAGTGGCAGAGTCTCGATGTGAGGGCAGCTATCACTGTGCTACTCCAGACTGTGCAGGCTGGTGTGTGTATGAGGACATAGTCAATGTCTTCCACTGTCCTGTCTGTGGGAAACACAACTGCCTGATTTGCAAGGTATGGTATTCACATGATTCACAGCAAATGATGATTTTATCCAGTGCTTTATGCTGGCTATAACTGGGCCTAAAGCATGCACTAATCATTTGGTCAAAGATAATAAGTTCTTTGAAAGAAGCAAGGGAAACTACACAGCTGAAAGAAGTCATGTTACTAATTGATGTGATGACCTCATGTTAACTGCTGTTTAAGGAAACAAATGCTTTTCTGTTCTCCCCAGTCTATCCATGAGGGAATGAACTGTAAACAATACCAGGATGATCTTGCAGCCCGTGCTATAAATGACTCTGCCGCAAGGAGGACAACCCATCTACTCAAGGTGAGCTGTAAAAATAAAAGAAAAAGAAAAAAAATCTATATATATACTATATATACTATATATACTACTGCTACTACTAATACTACTATTGTTATTATCAGTTACAAGGAGTTTAGCACAAATGTACTAAAAGTCCTGCATTGAAAATGTTTACTGTATGATTTTACTGTTGAAGTGGGTGGAAGTGGATCTTTTGAACTGTTTTCTAAACTATGTTTCCAACTGCAACTAATGCTTATTGTCATTAAGAACTAATCTTCTTATGGGTGGCATGGTTGTGTAGTAGTTTGCACTGCTACCTCACAGAAAGAAGAGCCCAGGCTCAAATCCACAGGTCCCAGTCAGGTGCTTTTCTGCGTGGAGTTTCTAGGTTCTCTCCCATGATCCAAAGATTACAAAGTCTGCCATGTTAATACTGCCTGAGAACACTGACTACTGTGGCAAACTAGTGATCATCAATCGGTGTTAGGCAGGAAGCTAACGATCCTTCCAGTTCTCCATGCTATGACTAGCCAGTCCATGTGTAAATGTAGAAATACAGTATACATTGTATCATGTTACAATCCAGAGATGGAGTTTGTGTTTGAAGTGCTTACAGATCAAACAGAAGCTGGCACCTACCTTTTCCATACTCTTCGCTTTCTCACAAACAGACTCTAGTGCAGTCAGGAGAGGCAATGCACTGCCCCCAGTGCAGCATCATTGTGCAGAAGAGGGATGGATGTGATTGGTTGCGTTGCACTGTCTGTCACACTGAGATCTGTTGGGTAACCAGGGGGCCCCGCTGGGGTCCACGGGTAAGAAATATTCCCTTTTTTTGCTCATTGCATTTTTTTTTTATATGAATGTTCTTTCTGGAGTTTTAGTTTTTATTTAATTATTAGTTACCATTCAAAAAGGCTGTAAATCCTCCTTTTTGCTTTCCAAGGGTCCTGGAGACACCAGTGGGGGTTGTCGCTGCAACATCAACAATCAGAAATGCCATCCTAAATGTCAAAACTGCCACTGAGCATCTCCAGATTGCTCAAGTTGAAGAAAAGAGAGAGATTAAACCTGAAATCAACTGTTCTCTAACACAGGAAAGCTGTGATTAAGGTGTTGTAAGGTGGTATATTTAAGTTAAAACTGACTGTGCAGGATGTTACAACTGGAAACATTCTCAGCAAATACTCTTAATCATCACTTACTGCAAAAAAAACCTCTGCCTTTGGCTTCAGTGTAACCTGAACGACAAGCGTAACATGTTGACATTTGGCTTGGCTTCTCAACGACAAGGAAATAAAAGCTGTGTGATTTTAGATAATTCAGTGTTCAGCATAAATGTAATTATTACATCTGACTGTGGTAACTGAGGTTAGATGTAGCTGGGAAAGAGTATTAACTTGTTTGTGTGGTGCCTTTTTGAAATGATTGCACTGCGAATGTAGCAATATAGACCTGTTGTTTTCTGTTTTGACAGTGTGCAGGCTGCATTACATTAAACTGAAGTGACCTTATTTTTGTGCACAAAAGTTGTAACACAGTGTTTATGATGACATTTTTCTGGGAAAAGCAATGAAGTATTCTTGAAATGCAATTTTCTGCATATAGATCAAGATCGAGAAAAAGTATATTGGGTTATATAGTTGGTATATTTTTGTGTCTGGGTGATAATGCATGTGTCTTGTTACCAAAGAGGTTTGCAACTAGTATGATTGTGATTTTTTAGTCTGATTCTGGTTTGTTTGTTTAATCAGACTCCATTCTGTTTATTATTCACGTTTCTGGATTTGACAAGCAGTGCAGCTCTCTCCAGGGGTACATAGGTCACTACTGCACTGCTGTCCAGCTGAATATTGAATGATGACATCATCAATGAATGGCACAGTGCATTGATTAACATTTAGTCATTGCAAAACGTCAACGTTTTCTGTAAGAGAAGGCTAATTTAACCATATTTTGTTGCTGAGTTCTTACTCCCGTTAAGGAATTCAAATATGATGGGGTTCACTGGGTGATATATTAAGGTTTGACATGTTTTAATAGTATGTGAAAGTAAGCTTTGTATCTGTGCTAGTATTTGGTAAACTGTTTAATTCATATGTGTACATATTTGTTGTTCAAAAAAAGTAATGTAACCTACTTGATTTTAACCAGCATAAGAGTGGCCCTCAACCACACTACTGCCCCTTTACTGACAAGCCATAAATAAGTCTTCACTGTTTCCTCTGTTCCAATATCAGCACTGTGTTGCTAAACCACTGTGCCTTAATTATCAATAAATAGCCTTTAGACTGACTGATTGTGTGTGTTATGGATCTATGGTTGTGTCTGAATCTTTTTCCAAAAGGTTGCCTGTTGCCCAAGTAGTGTGCAAGTTTGTGCAGATTTCTTTAGTGTGTTTTAAAAACAGGACTCAATTCTATACAAATTAAAAACCATGACTAAACAATCATAATTGTAAAAATATAAAATGTAAATAAGTGACGTAACTGTTTCATTGAATTCGTTTTCTGACGTATCAGGGCAGGGGGCGGGGTTTAACTCAGCTAGCCCCGCCTCCATGCTAGTCTGCACACATCAACATCTCCGGTGCTGATCGGCTCCTTCAACGTGGCTCCTTTTGTCGAAACCAGACCAGAGAAGGGTCCAGAGAGAGGGCAGCGTCTGACACTTACACGGTTATCAAAGATTAACACATCGCAAGTGCGGACAGGTGAGTAAAAGATGGAGGTACGATCACTGTCTGCCTGGTTTAGCTTTGGCGGCGATTTCCACGAGCACACAGAAGCTGGACCTCGTTTAGAGCCTTTACATATGAATTTAGAGCTCATTTTGATTGCTCTGTGTTGATGCAACTTTCTCGTTTCTCCTGTTATCTCTTTGGAAAGGCTCAGAGGAAAATTCCTGCAGAATCCGTAGCGACTTTATGCTGTCTGTCTGTCTGTCTGTCTGTCTGTCCTGCAGGGCTCCTCTGGGACAGCTTGTCACCTGATCCTTTTAGCGTAGGCACAGCATCTATAAACAGATTGTCTATGAAGTAAAAGAAAAGGCAGAATGTCTATTGTCATTGTCACACAGTGTTTGTGGAACTAAAACTGGATTGGGTGTGTGTGTGTGTGTGTGTGTGTGTGTGTGTGTGTGTGTGTGTGTGTGTGTGTGTGTGTGTGTGTGTGTGTGTGTGTGTGTGTGTGATGCAACCTGAGGGAGAAAATGAATGAATGTAAATCGAGGGCTGGTTTTGGTTGGTTAGACATGCAGGCAGGGATAGAGAGCTGCCAAAGGCTTTGACATGCAAAGTTGTTGCTTCACTTTTGTGAATGAAAAGAGTTGCACTCCTGATCATGTGTATGTTTTTGCAGAGTGGATGCAGACAGTCTTTAACTTTCTCTTACTGTGCCTATTATGAATCCAGTCACTCAGACTCAGGAGCAGCTCTTCTCATTATGGCTGACACTAAGAGGAAATTCAACTTTGCCATTGACCGGGGTGGCACCTTCACCGACGTGTTTGCCCAGCTGCCTGATGGTCGAGAGAGGGTCTTGAAGCTTTTGTCCTGGGACCCCCAGAACTACAAAGATGCTCCCACTGAGGGGATCCGCAGAGTCCTCGAAGAGGTAAACTGACATCATAGATCAATGCATGTATCGGTACACCTTTAAAAAAAAATATTAGGAAAGAGCGCTTTTACACATACAAAGACTTGTGGAGTTAAAGGTCACATGGAGGTTACGAATCTCATGTCATGGCTGCCTGAAGTCTTAAGTTATGCAGGTTGTTACTGGAAAGCTGCAACACAGGTTGTTCAAAACATGCTGGGTTCAGACTGAAGAATGGTAGTAAATCATAAACTTTAACGCTAGTTATTGTTTCAAAAGAAAGGAATCTGACTGAGTGCAAGGGTTAGGGCAATCAATCAGAGCAGGAAAGAGAAATTCACAGCTTATGACATCATATTATGTAATGTCATGTCATGTATATTTCCACACACTAATTGTTTTACTAGTCCATGTGATGTATGTACAGACAGTACTCAAATGTATATAACTGACAGGAAACGGGGCAGGCGTTTCCTCGGGACCAGCCTGTAGACACCTCTCTGATTGGCTGGATCAGAATGGGCACAACCGTGGCAACCAACGCTTTGCTAGAGAGGCAAGGAGAGAGGACTGCACTGCTGGTCACCAAAGGCTTTAAGGACTTGCTGCACATCGGCACACAAGCTAGACCAAAGCTGTTTGATTTGGTTTGTAATGATTGCTTCCTTAACTCACGTATACATACGCACGTGCTCATGCTCAGTTTTAAAAGGTGAAACTGAAATGTTTGCATAACTGAAAAGACCAAATTAACAGATTAATCACTGTACCTAAAACAAAATGGTATAATTTCGTGCTAAAGTCCTGGAGTTGATTATTGGATTATGCTCTTCTACAGAGCATGTTGGTGTTCCTACACCAGTGTTGAAGTCACGTTCTTGTTCTGTTAACAGGAGGTGGCTGTGCCTGAAGTGCTGTATGAGGAGGTAATAGAGGTGGACGAGCGAGTCGTTCTCATGCAAGATGACTGTCAGCTGCCCAGGAAAGATCCCAAACATATAGTCACAGGTGTGAAACAAAGTCTGGTAATCTAAAAGTGTACTGCTCTAGTTCTCCTCAGATTTTATTTAGTCTCAGTATTAAAATGTTAAAAACTAAATAAAACATTGTTGAGAAGAAACATTATTAGTGTTGCTACACCGAGGTCAGGTCTTGTTTTGATTGGCCATCGTAAGTTCAGTTTGCTGGCACACATGGTTAGCTGCTCTCCATGAAAGCATTCCCTGAATGCCTTACACAATTTGAAATAATCCTGATAATCTCTGTGAGCGTTTCTCAGGCAGCACTGGGGATTCTCTGGAGGTATGGAGGGAGCTGAATCTGGAGAGCGTGGAGAAAGACCTGCGAGGGGTTCTGTCCCGCGGGATCACCAGTCTGGCTGTGCTTCTGCTGCACTCGTACACGTCAGTAGTACAGCTTGTTTGTGTACTTTTAGGCATGGAGGCACATTCACGCCTTTACTTATCTCATTGCCCTTCACAAGCAGCTTTCTTATACTAACTTTAACTCTGAACTTTTTAGATGGTCTAATCATGAGCAAGCAGTGGGCACCCTGGCTCGTCGTCTGGGCTTCACCCAAGTATCTCTGTCCAGCGAGGTCATGCCCATGGTGCGAGCGGTGCCTCGGGGCTACACAGTCTGTGCAGACGCCTACCTCACACCCAAAATCCATCAGTATTTAAAGGGCTTCACCTCTGGCTTTAAGGATTGCCTTAAGGTGTGTTGTGTGTGTTTTTTCTTCTTCTTCTTTTTTGTATTAATCCCAAATGCCACATTTTCTTTAGTCAAAAGAATTTTCCAGTAGCAGGGTATCAAAGTAAGACCCTGTTACGTTTTCCTTTTTCTCCCCTTCTTCAGGATGTGGACGTCCTGTTCATGCAGTCAGATGGAGGTCTCACTCCCATGGAGCAGTTCTGTGGCTCACGAGCAGTTCTCTCCGGCCCAGCAGGAGGAGTGGTGGGATATGCCATCACCTCTTACAGCCAGATGGAACAGAAACCTGTGATTGGCTTTGACATGGGCGGTGAGTAGGAGGATTGTTGAGGCAGTGAACAAAGCATGGAGACAACTTCCTGCTATTGTCTTTTAGTATTTTGTTGCATAAATGAATGTGCATCTGAATTGTCTTTTTATTGTTTTATTTAACTTGTTCAAACTCAAATACACCAAAATATGCAGTTCTCTGCAATGGGGTTCAAATTTGACATTGATATCTTGGGAAATGCTGAGCACAGTTTGTCCCCCAGGAACGTCAACCGATGTGAGCCGATACGCGGGGCAGTATGAACATGTGTTTGAGGCTACCACAGCTGGAGTCACCCTGCAGGCACCTCAGCTGGACATCAACACTGTTGCTGCAGGAGGCGGGTCAAGGCTCTTTTTCAGGTCAGTGAAAAGTGTTTATCTAGCTGTTAAATTGTCTTCAGATTTCAGAGAACTGTCGTCTGTATATCCAACCCAATTTGCTGCTTATATTTTTCTTCATGCGGCATGACCTCTGTCCCTCCTCTGTAATTGTCCTTTTCCTTTCCTCACCTTTTAGATCAGGGATGTTTGTGGTTGGACCAGAGTCTGCAGGTGCACATCCAGGACCAGCCTGCTACAGAAAAGGTAACAGAAGGCTTGGTTTCTTCCAACAGTCCTGAACCTTTCCCTTTTTATGCAATTTATTTTATCGTTTCAGTCCACAGTCTGGTAAATGGTTAGTTGGCTTCATTTCATAAAGCATGATCTCAGGTGTTTGCCAGTGTTTTAGTTCCTGGCAGAATTGCATGAAATATGTTACAAGACTGAAACACCTAGTACAAAAATATGTGACACATTAGCATCTTTAAACATGTGTTCCTAGATGTGTGTGAGTTTGGTAAAACATAATACTGATTCACTGTGGGATCTTCCTAGGTGGCCCTCTGACTGTAACTGATGCTAACTTAGCCCTGGGTCGCCTCCTCCCTTCTTTCTTCCCAAAGATCTTTGGGCCTGGGGAGGATGAACCCCTATGTTTGGAGGAGACCATGAAGCACTTCCATCATCTCACCCAGGAGATCAATCTGTTCTTGTCTTCTAACCACTCACAGACAGCAGTAATATTATAAGTATTGAGTAGGTCATTTTCTTGATACGTCTAAGAGAGTGTAATGAAAAGTAATATTTAATGTTTCCATTTGAAGGCAAATGGGGCCAACCACTCACAGAACGGCGTGCCAAACAGCCGATCAGAGATGAGCGTGGAAGAGGTTGCCATGGGTTTCATTCGAGTGGCTAATGAGGCCATGTGCCGGCCAATCAGAGCTCTGACACAGGTGTGATTTTGGTGAAACGGTACCATTAAAGTTTGTCATCATTTTCTTATCATCTGCGTTCATACTTTTTACACTCACATGTCTCTGTGTCTGGATCTCTCCCCCATTTCTTTCACCCTCATAGGCTAAGGGCCATGATACATCTCACCATGTCTTAGCATGCTTTGGCGGTGCAGGTGGCCAACATGCCTGTGCTATTGCCCGTACCCTGGGGATGAAGACTGTCTTTGTACATAAGTAAGGTTAATAGGTTTTATTTTACTGTGTGTGAGAAAGAGAGTTTACAGGTAAAATATAGCATGTTACTGAAAAAGCTACAACATAGAGAGCAGAGAGTGTTTTATTGGGTAAATAACTTGATTGTTGTCTGCTTTACTGACACAAGCCGGCCCTTTTTTAGTCCTAATCAGTCCACCACCAATCGCGAGAGTTTTATCTATATATTGTGTACAGTATGTTTAGCAGTAATGTGTGTGTTTCACAGGTACAGCGGGGTGCTGTCAGCTTACGGTCTCGCTCTCGCTGATGTTGTGGAGGAGGTGCAGGAGCCGTGTTCACTGCAGTATGAGCAGCGCTGTTTCACAGAGCTCGACCGCAGGATTGAGCAGCTCTCAAAACGCTGCAACGAGACGCTCCGTGCGCGTGGCTTCGCCAGGTCAGCACTGTCAACCACAGCAAATCGTGTCACTCTGTGCTGCCTTTTCACTGTAATGGGAACTGCTGATACTCACTAAAAGCATGAATTTGAACAAATATTGTTATATTATTTGTGGTAAGAACACAGCACTAAGCACAACAGGCTAAAGTACTTTGACTTTACTTGTCCTCTTCAGCAGTCAGATAACCACTGAGGTTTTCCTCCACATGCGTTACAAGGGAACTGACTGTGCTCTCATGGTTAATGCTGTTGATCACGTCAGCAAAGCCCAGTCCTGTCGAGCTGGAGACTTCCACAGCGCCTTCACCAAACGGTTAGTTCAGTAGGAGCACTTAGGAGTGCCTTATGTTTACATAGCATAAGCAAACACATCAGTTACTGTGTCCTTTTTCCATAGGAGATAAGCTGGGAGCAAACATTTATTTATATTGGTGGCATATTTTTTTATTGTTCTGACTGTTTTTTATTCTTCTAGTTACCTGAAGGAGTTTGGATTCACCATTGAAGACAGGCCCATAATGGTTGATGACATCAGAATTAGGGGTTGTGGGAAATCTGGTATCAAATCAGTGTATAAAACAAACGAGCAACGTGGACAAGGCAAACCAGTCATGGTACATGGAGCTACCTGCAGAACATGGACACTGCTGGACACATGAACACACTCATTATTCTAGCATTGATCAGGAGTATAAGCAAATATCCTGTCCTATCCTTAAAACTGAAATTTATTTTTTAAATTCAACAATGTATTGTGAGTCATGGCAAAGAAGATCTTGTGTGTCTGAACAGTTTTTTTCTCTGTAGGTAACCAAGTGCTACTTTGAGGATGGATACCTGGACACGAGTGTGTATCTATGGGAGGAACTGCAAAGTGGTCACAGCATCCAGGGCCCAGCAATCATCATTGACAAGAACAGGCAGGCATTTTCAGCTTTCTACTATTGATCATTTTCTGAATAATGAATCTAGTTGTTTTTCCATTTTAGCATCTGCTAAGACTGATTTTAACATTTTTCTGCTCTGTCTTGGATCAGTACCGTCCTTGTAGAGCCGTGCTGTGAGGCCCATCTGACAGAAGGGGGCGATATTTGCATGACTGTCGGCTCTGACCCTCACTGTGTCCTTGGCACTGAGCTCAATGCTGTGCAGCTCTCCATCTTCTCCCACCGCTTCATGAGCATAGCAGGTACAACTTTAGAGAAAAGTGGATGAAAATGTGGAGAGAAGCAAAATGAGACATTCATCATTAATCTCATATTAATTTGCCTAAGTGTGTTCTGTCTTTCATGTTCTACAGAGCAGATGGGCAGAGTACTCCAGAGAACCTCCATCTCCACCAACATCAAGGAGCGCCTCGACTTCTCCTGTGCTGTGTTTGGACCAGATGGCGGTCTGGTGTCCAACGCACCTCACATCCCTGTCCACCTGGGAGCCATGCAAGAGACAGTCCAGTACCAAGTAAGGGATGTGTTGCATCTGAGAGCATTAGTGCTGCTAGGGTAAAACTGTCCATTCAGACAAAGTAAAATTAATTTTCTCTCTTCAGATCGGATCACTGGGGAACAAACTAAAAGAAGGGGATGTGATTCTAAGTAATCATCCTTGTGCTGGGGGCAGTCACCTCCCGGACCTCACTGTCATCACACCGGTTAGTTTTTACTTCTCATTGTGATTCTTGCTCCTTTTCATACCTCTGCTATGTTTTTATCACGACCATCTCTCTAACTTACCACAGGTGTTCAGAAAAGGGGTGAGTGGTCCGGTATTCTTTGTAGCCAGCAGAGGGCATCATGCTGACATTGGTGGCATCACTCCAGGGTCCATGCCCCCCCACTCCACCAGTCTTCAGGAGGAGGGGGCTGTCTTCACTTCCTTTAAGCTAGTCACTGGCGGGATCTTCCAGGAAGAAGGTAACAGGGAAGGAGATTAAGTAAAATAAAGGAGGAAGCAGTCCCTATAGTCAACAAGCCAAAATAAAGAATCCTTACATCATATTTTTCAAATCAACATACAGACACGAAGTCACCAGTATACATACCATACTATTGACCTTGCATATCAGAGCCAAGCACTTTTTAATAACCAATATATAACATTACTACCGTGACAAGAAAAGTATGTGACACCTTTGGAATTACCTGTTGTTGTGTAATGGCCATAAAATGTGAGCTCATCTACATCTTCACCATCAAGTCGTAGGTATTATAAAAACAACGTACTTAAGCTAAGAGCACACAAACTACTAGAATCTGTTAAGTCTTTAGTAAGCAGAACAAACACTGACAGTGCTGGTGGAAAAGGTAACCAAAGCCTTGGATTCAACAATTGCTTAAACCTCCTTTGGCTTAAACTTTGCTGCTTCACCCAGTTTCTACTGAGCTTCAACATCACTTTTATTTGCTCCTCCCATCGTGCTTTTCTTTTTGCCCCTCTTGTCCCTCGTTGGATTACTCCCTTGCCTTTTCCCTCTGTGTCCATATCAGCTTTAACTGAGGCGCTGATGGCTCCAGCCCAGTACCCAGGCAGCTCTGGGACTCGTAATCTCCATGACAACCTGTCAGACCTACGGGCTCAGGTGGCAGCCAATCAGAGAGGCAGCCAGCTGGTGGAGGAGTTAATTGACAGCTATGGACTGGCTGTGGTCCAGGCCTACATGGGATACATTCAGGTAACTGTGGCTGTAGTGCAGTAAAAGATTAATAAAACTATTTTATTTCTTAAAACACAACATGTGTGTGATCTGTGTGTTTCAGAGTAATGCAGAGCTGGCAGTAAGGGACATGCTGAGAGACTTTGCACATCGTCGACAGCAACAGACTGGCTCCTTAGACGTGGAGTCAGAGGATTTCATGGATGACGGCACGCCAATCAGACTGCGGGTCCAGATCAATGAAAAAGAAGTAAGCAGGAAGAATCTCCTCTCAATAAGTCAAACTTCTTTCGTTGTGCAGCTTGAAGACTCGGGATAGAGAAACTGCAGAGCTTGAATCAAAAAATTTGAATTTGCAGTAAAATATGAAAACCTCTGTTACCACAGGGCAGCGCAGTGTTTGACTTTACAGGAACGGGAACAGAGGTGTGGGGGAACTGCAATGCTCCACGGGCAATCACACTATCGGCTCTTATCTATTGCCTGCGGTGCATGGTGGGACAGGACATCCCCCTCAATCAGGTAAAAATGTTTAGAAGTTAGCGCTCATTAATATCACAAACAAATGTAAAAATGTTTATCTCTAAGAACTCCTGAGCTTAAATAAGCAGGGGTTGTTGAGACAGTGTGGGTTAAAAATCAGAACATGTTTTTAAAACCTGCACGGGAACGAACCACTGTCTTTATAGAATCAGTCTCTGAATCTGTTTCCCTCCTTCATATCCAGGGTTGTCTCACACCAATCAAGGTCATCATCCCCCCTGGCTCAATCCTTCAACCTTCCCCAAATGCTGCTGTAGTCGGAGGAAATGTGCTCACTTCCCAGAGAGTGGTTGACGTCATCTTTAGGGCATTTGAGGTGTGCGCCGCTTCACAGGTGAGAACAGCTGGATTTGTCCGTTTAAAAACTATGTTACTACTTTTGCCGCGTGTATTTATTTAGATATGTGATTGAGCACAACATACTTCTGGGAGATTATTCTATATCCTGTATCACCCAGTTGAAATCTCCTTATTTACTGGAATATTTCTCGCCATCAGGGCTGCATGAACAACATTTCATTTGGAAATGAGAGGATTGGTTACTATGAAACAGTGGCTGGTGGTTCTGGGGCGGGACCAGGCTGGAAAGGGAGGAGCGGAGTCCACAGTCACATGACCAACACCCGCATCACTGACCCAGAGATCCTGGAAAAGAGGTGGGATATGTACGGAGCCCCCTGAGGGTCATGGTGGTGATTGAGTTACTAGAGTTACCTCGCAACACTTTTGCGTTCTGTCTGATCCGTGATGAAAGGTTGACCTGTATTTTGATAGTGGCCTGTGTCATGCAGTAGACCTCCCCCAGCTGTGTCTGCTCAGCAGCAAGTGTAGCATCCCAACTAGATGAATACAGATAGAGGTAACAGAGCTAGCCAGCATTATTAGGTGTAATTAGACTATAACTGTCGGCTGCAGAGGATTGAAAGAGCAGTAAGCAATAACTCCATCATGTAACATGTCATCTTTGTGCCGGAATAAAAAATAAAATAAAAGTCCTGCAACCGACAGAATACATTCACTGTAGCTGCTGGTCCTCTGCTGAGTGATTCTTATCATGAGCTAAATGTGTGCTGTGTTCACAAGTGAGCGTGAACCCCCGCGCTCTGTGGCTACAACAAGCAGGAGTTTACTGCATGACACTGGCTACTCTGAGAATAGAGGTCAGCCTTTGAATATGGATCAGAGGGAACACAAATGTTTTGCCAAACAGTGCAAAAGTAGCTCACCACAATGAGAGCCCTAAGGGGACGTTGTACATTTGAATTCAAGTTGCATATAAACAACATTTAAAATTTATTCTGCATGTTGTTGATGTCCTTCTGGTATCCAGGTATCCAGTGATTTTAGAGCAGTTCTCTCTGCGGCCCGGCTCAGGAGGTGCAGGAAAATACTGCGGTGGAGATGGCGTGATCAGGAAACTTTTGTTCAGGAACAAGGTGGTTCTGTCTGTACTGACTGAGAGACGATCCACCCGCCCCTATGGCCTCCATGGTAAACTCTTCCCTGCATTCAGTTCTTTTTCTTCACCAAATTATTGACGGGTTTTTACCTCTTTCTTGTTCTGTTTATTGAGTCTTCTGTCCTCTTGCCATTGATCAGGGGGTGAGGATGGTGCTGCTGGGCTGAACCTGCTCCACAAAGCAGACGGCAGACTTCTCAGCCTAGGAGCTAAAACCAGTGTCAGCCTCCAGCCTGGGGTAAGACAGCAATGTGATGAGAAAGAAGGAAGGGTTGCTTTAGTTAAGGCCAAGCAGTGGGAAAGTAATTAAATACACACTGGTTAATCCCTTACGTATTTATAGTTTTGATGAGGTCACTGTTGTTATCAGCTAAATCCTACTTTTGTGTGTCTCCCCCAACAGGACATGTTCTGTCTCTACACCCCAGGAGGTGGAGGATATGGAAGAGAAGAAGCAAACGCAAAACCTCAGACCAAGCGCAGGCGCTTAAACGAGACGTTCTCTGAGAGAGGAAGCGTCTTTGACTACAGAATGGCACAAGAAGGAGTGTGAGAAGAAATGAGAGAGGAAAGAAAAGCTGCGGGTAGTAGGGGAACTGGAGCCGAGTGAGCGATGGGGGCCAACAGAGTGAGACTGAGATTTTTCAAAATGAGTGACTGAAAGAAAGGCACAAATTTAATAAGCCATAGGTTATTTTTTAAATCCATGACAAAATAAACACCCATATTTAATCAGTAGTAGCTTTTATAACACTACTTCCACTACTACTACTACCACTACCAATAATAATAATAGCAATAATAATAACAATAATAACAACAACAATAATAATAATAATATTAAAATAATAGACCTTTCCAAAAAGGATTAAATATGTTGGACAACCTTGTTTCTAAATTGTGTCCATGATTTGTGCAGGCATAACAGATTCCAGGGTCACCAGGATAGGTGGGGTTAAGCTAAGTGGGAAAAACAGTCTTACTTCTAAATACTGTAGGTCGAAACATTTCCAGCAACGGTCGTAATCATAGTCAACAGCACTAGAACAAAACATACCTCAGTAATTCATAGATAGTAAAAGGGTGAGAATCGTCTACTGAAATGCTTTTATATCCATTTCAGTCTAACTGTATAAGATAAAGCAACTGCCTATGTGTTTTAACCTGAACCAACCACCCATCTAAACAGCACAACTTTATAATGACTTCAAGACAAATAAACATATGTCTCTCAAAGAAACGAGTTTCACTTCATACTTACCCCTGCTAAACACTACTAGGTGTAAGGCAGAGGGCATCTAGTGAGTGTGTAGGAATTGTCTGTATACGACCACATGCAGAATTAAACAGTGCAGCAGTTGTGACTTTTCTTGTGACTCTGTCTCAATTCAACACTGTTGTTGCTTTTAAGATTCAGGATTCAAAAAACGTTATTAATCCTAGAGGGATCTATATTGATGCTGATTTAAATATATTTCTCCATCTTTTATACAACTAATAAATGAAGCTGGTCAGCAAGTGCTTTAAAGTTTCTACAAAAACACATCTATCTCACATATGACTTGAAACAGTTAAGACACACAAAACCCGCCCAGGCCCACAGCGACCCCCAGTCGCATATAAATTCATGAGGGAGTGTTGAGATACAACCCAGAATGGGTGGGTGTGTTTGTATTTGGGGGAAGGGGACAAAGTAGTGTCCCCTCCTCCTATCTCTGGGTCAGGAATGATCAGGGAGCAGAGGAGGCAGGACGGCGAGGGAGTGCAGGCATGCGTAGGTAGCTGATAAAGAGATAGTGGTCACAGCAGTGGAAGCAGCAGGAGGCTGACAGCTCCTGGACTGTTGATGTAAATCAGCTGTCTGTGTGGGTGCTGGATACTAATGCGCATGCCAAGGACAGAACAAAGATAGTTTCCCCGTTTATGGATCACAATTCCTGTAGTAAAACAATCTATCTCACGGAGAGGTTTAGAAACGTACCCCCTGCTGCTGTCGCCTGGAATGATCTCTCCCTCTCTTCATTTTATCAGCAGGCTCATCTGGAGCTTGAGGATTGCTGCTTCCAGGATGGCAGAGTATGACAACCTGTGTAAAAAAAAACAAAAACAAGTATAAATCAAGAGTCCATAAGCATGAAATACAACATCAACACAAAAAATCTGAAAACCTATGTTATTACTCTGAAATATAAGATCTCATACAACATAATACATGTTAACTACACACAAAAAAATATTTTAATTATTGTATAATGAAATTATATAAGTAGTATTTTTCTGGCTTTTACAATAATTTCTTTACATTCCTTCACTCAAAGATAATAAATGAGATTATTCAGGAGTTTATATATTAATAGTAAATTTCTCACTCATTTACTTTGTTAAAACTTTTCAATTACAGCCACGTTCTTACAGTTCTTAACGATGTTGCTTATTCAACTCTCCCTCTAGTTTTTAGCTGCTATGAGAATTTAGAGTTCTGTCTTTATGCCACCCTGACTACAAAGTGAATTTCCTTCATGTAGAATAGTCTTGTGAAAATGGTCACGTCTTACCACCACAAACTAGCTTTAAAGATACAGGTTAAGTAAAACATTCAGGACCAAACAAACGAACATGATTTAAACCGTGGACCAGTTCTATACACATGTGGCGTCACAGTAAAGAGCTTGAAAACAATTGTACAGCCGTGGCCAAAGGTTTTGAGAATGACACAAACAATTATTTAGACTTGATTTTGCTCCGTTTTCCTCTGTGTTTAGCTCTTTTTGTCAGATGTTATAGTGAAATATAATTACAAGCATTTCAGAAGTGTCAAAGGCTTTTATTGAAGCAGCAGACTTAAATGACAATTTATGTTTGAGTCATCCGGCTGTAAATGATTGATTTCAGTTTCAAATTTGTAAAAAATCTTCAAAATGTTGGTTTGTGTGTGGATTGATGGGCAAAAATGTATATGTTTAAATTAAATATAGTAGTGAAAGAGTCAGTTCTTACTTCAGTCAACGTACAACACTGAGCGGCACAGTTAAAAATAAACAGCATTTTATTACATACCATTTTCAACTCCATGACCTTCTTTTAACACTTTGACCTTTGAACTGAGTTCTCACTTCAACTCAGTTCTGTACAGACGTTTAACAAGACCACAGGAAAATGGCACAAAACTAACAAAACATTCATCTGTCGAGGTAGCTGAAGACATTTATAAACAATTTCCTCTGGGAGATGATCTCAGTGACATAAAATAGTGCAAATAACCAGCAGTGCAAAGTCCACAGGAAACATGTCCCAGTCTGAGGTAGTTGTAGAGTACAGTGGTAGGTTGACATGAGAACATAGAACCCACATTGTTACAGATTGATCCGATGTAATACTATAATTTAATTTAAATGTAGCCTCTTGTCTTTGCTAAACCTGTAAAAAAACAGTCCTGGGTGCTGTAACTATTAATCAGATAAATATGATATTGTAGCTGTTTTCACTGAAATTATGCCAATATTTACCTAACTATCCTATATACTGCTTACAATGCTGGCAGATAAACTGTAAGAGAAAAACAAATGATATTACATTTGATACTACAGCTCAGATTTACCTTGTGTATCATTAATGTCCAGCCCATCATATTATCTCACAATTCCAGGTTAAAGCAATGAAAACATTTAGTAGTGACAATTTGTAGACACTAAAAGTAATTCATGCAAGAAAGAAAAGTCATGCCAGTAAAAAAACAAAAACAAACAAACGCTTGGAGTAATATACTCTCTATGCAAAGCTGAGGTAGAAGCTTGTTTGTTGTATAGTTATGTGAGGTAGAGATCATGCAGCACTACACAGAGATGCATGATGGTCTGTCTTTTAAAAAAGTTGACATAAAAAATGTAAGTCTGCCGTCTCTTCTAACTGTAAACATGAATTCATCATAGCATTGTTTGCACCCTTTTCATATTGGACAGTCACATGTTGCTTGAGCCAGAGGCAATGATTAAGTCTTGCAAGAGAAATGTATTTCCTTTGTGGATCTCTATCAAACCTCCCCTCCTCCTCCGTGGTTTATCATCCTTGCATGTTAGAGTGACATGAATTCAGTCTGGCAGTCAGTACTGGGGGTACCTGTTTACTGGAGGCCCATTCTGCAGGGTGTACTGACTGGCTGAGTGGTGATGTGAGTGAGAGTTCTGATTGGTTGGTACTAGCACATCAAACACACTCTTATTTGGAGGCACCGACTGCAGCATATTGTCTAAATCCATGATTAGTGGAGGGGCTGGGACTGAAACTCGCCCATTGGGGAGTATGGGCCAATATGTGTGCCCTAAGAAGTGACCAGGCGCCACAGGAGAGCTACCATAGCCATAAAGGGGAAGTCCACCATGCAGAGGCATTAGAGGACTTCCACTGAACCGCATGCTTGGTGGGGCAACAGCATTGGGGGGAGCATATTTGGCATAGGATGTAGGGAGTTCCCATGGAGGTGCCACCGTTTCCCGTCTAGCTGATTTGTGCAGCGGTGGCTTGTAGTGCTCATAGCCATCCGATCCCGCTTCACCGTCAGGGGGAACACGCTTCCCAGATAGGGAAACACCTTTCCATTCTTCGTCAGAGGAGGAGGAGGTGGAGGCCGGGCTAGCAGAGCTGGCAGAGGCACTACGGACCGATGATGTGTAGCGTGATCGTGAAGGAGGTGAGGGCCGAGGGTGCACCACCTCACCCCAGCAGTCTCTAGTGGTCACATCCACATTCCCAGATACACTGGATGGTCGTAGGCTGTGTAGTAGGGAATCAATGGCAAAGGATGAGTCCAGTTTGGGTTGGAACAAGTCCTCCTGTGGTGGGGAGGGGTTTCCAGAGCGCATGGGAGGGAGGGAGGTCACAGGGTCAGAGGGCAGCTCAGATTCTGCCTCATGTCCCTGTAGGATGTACGGAGCCAGATCCTGAGCAAAGATTGTCTCATCTTGGCGCGACACAGCTGTGTTCTGCCTCTTGAGAAGCTCCAGAGGAACACGGCTCAGCTCCACTGCCCAGAAATTCCCCTTTCCCTGGGGCTTACCAGGGTCCTTTAGCACCTACAGGTGGAGGAAAGATGGTGAGTGAGATCAGGGTTTGGCTTGACAAACTAATTTAACAGTGATTTATCACAGTAAGAGTGGATAAATTAAAAACAAAATAATAAATAAATAAGAGGTATGTCCTCGACAAAGTCTATTAAATGAGACAGTTTTAACATGCACACCTTGACAAAGCAGTCATAAGATGAGAGGTTGTGTCTCACTGAATCCCGCCACCCCTTGTAGTTTCCTTTGAAGAATGGAAATAAAGTACTGATCTCCTTGAGGATCTGAAAATAAAAAAAACATAAGAAAAGTGTCAGTATGGTTTTAGAACATAAGATGCTTGTGCAAAGATTTTAGATATTTGTTTGGGTAAGAAAGTAAAGATGTCACTGTAACATGATGTAATACATCAAGACATGACTACAGAACTCCACAATATTGTACACTTCAATGGAACGGGTCACACAAAATTATCAATGTAAGAACTAAAATTGCATAGCAGTTAATTTATAGTATTTAAAAAAACCATGCTGCGGCTATTCACTGTATATCTTATCACTTCTTTGATACAGATCAGTGTCTGGTTTCACTGCAGTTTAAACTTATCACAGCAAACCAACAATGGCAGGGATGGTAGTCACTCAAGTGTCACCTAGAGGTAACTGGTCAGTGTCACTTTGTAAAATATCCACCTTTGTTTGTACCGTCAAGACTATTAAAAAGAATTTACATGGAAACATTTTCTCGCAAGTAAAACAATAATAATATAAATAAAATGCTGCTGAAATGCATATCATCAAGCAGCACTGCGCCCTATACCCAAGACACACAGAGTACAGGATTTTGCACACCCACACAAACAGTGTGTTTTCATATTTACCTCTGATAAAGTCAGTTTCTTCTCTGGAGACCTTTGGATGACCATAGCAATCATGGCAAGATAGGAGTATGGCGGTTTTGGATACCGCTGATAGTTCTTCTTCTTCCCACTGCTGCTGGTGCCATTTTTTTCTCGTTGGTTGTTCCACGAGTCCCCGTTAACAGTTTCCCGTTTGAAGGGCCCATCTTCAGCCGTCGGGCATGAAGAGCCCGGTGGTGCTGTTTTATCCATGAAGGCCGTGGCGCTGTGGAGATGTTCGGGGCGCGCTGCCGGCTTCTCCAAGCGCGGCGGTTGCTGAGGAACCATCTGAGCTGGATGACGAGGCCAATGTTGGACTGGAGAGCCCCGCGTTACACCGCCGGGAGGAAACCTGTGCGCATTTCTGTGGAAGTCAAGTTGATGGTCGTGATGTTCTCCAAGGTGGGACAGAGCGGGTGGTGCCAAGATGCTCTGCTCCGGCCAGTGCTTTGTCATGTTGATCATCCAGGGGGGAAGATCGGCCCACACGTTTGGACAGGAGCACGGAGAGGGGGGAGGGAAGTCAAGGAGTTGGTCCTTAACTTCTGGCAGACTGTTGGCTCCAGGCTGACTCTATTTGAAGAGCAAACAATTAACAGTTTAATGTAAATCCCGCTGCGTAATCGAGGAGAGAATGACGCGTTATCTGAGAGCAGAATGACTGATCGCCGCGGGGGGGGAGTTGGTTTGGAAACTTTCAGTGTTCAGAAGATTCACGCACAAATGCCTAAAGTGCAAAAGTGTATTTGTAGTTGGTAATAAACTCTAAATAAACAAAATGTTCATTTCTAAAAAAAAAAAAAAAGTCTTAGAATTTGCTTAAACTGCATCTTTAAATGTTTAGTGAGTGACTCGAGAGTGGCACTCGGTCAAAGAGGCGAAAAGTAAAACGCGTGGGGGGTGAGGGGGAGCAACAAACTAGTAATTTCGATTGAAGCTTACATGCAATCAACAATTTTGGAAAAGCAATATACATAAGGGGCGGCTAATATACAAACCCTGAAAGATTAAGAAGTTGACAGTTACAATCATTTGATAATAATCACTTGAATAAATCTGCACATTTGAGTCACTGATTTCTTTTTTTTTAACATTGTAAGAGATAAATTCGTTGAGCAGCTATCTGAGTTGCGAGGTCTATAATTGAATTGCGGGTCAGATCAGCTTTCAGCAATCAGTGTAGCCTATAACCCCTTCAAAACGGCAGCTCTCTGTTTGGAGAACAATTTACAAATTGTAATTGTCAGCAAATAATTTGGAAGAATTATTGTCGAGCTCAGAGCGCGCAGCACTCGGGGGTGTTGTGCGCTCTGCAGGGTCTCCCCGGGCCTGTGCAGGGTGTCGTCGACTGTTGAAAGACTGAGTTTCGGGAATGCATGTCTTTTGTTCAATTTAACGCAGTGCTAATGTGCAAACTCTTGCTTCTCAGCAAGACAGTGAAAACAAGTTGGATTAGAAGGAACCCCCGTTGGCAAGCTGGAGACAGGTTCTTCCCAAAGCAGCTACTTAGCATGTGAGGAAATACTGGAGCTATTCAGCACCGTTTGTGGGTTTTCTGGCGCTTACAAGCTGCAAAGTGTCGTAGCTGGGCAGGGCATTCACACCTCATACATGAGCAATTATTACCCCCCCGCACCTCCATCACTATCTCACACACACACACACACACACTCACCGCCCCTCTCCCCAAAGATTAGAAACTGCCTCTACAACAAAACCACTTCACCAGCTATGAGAATCAACAACCTACAGCCCCTTTCGATATCGTGTCACACTGCAAACATGTAGCTATTCGACCTGTTATTTCAGTGATGGACGTTTGATCTGATGAGTTAATGAAAATCTTAGTGACGCTCTTGAATCAAGCGTCACTAAGATTTTGTTCACCAGAAAGATCCGTAAATTAAAAACACTGGAAACGGCTCGACTCTACCGATAGATTTCACACAGCAGGTCTGTGCTGCCATCACATTTTGGTGTCACCTAATCCACCACTGAGCGTTTAACGTGGCATTTCAGCCAGGATGGTCTTGTCGTTGTGTGGCCTACCTGTGAAATTCACATTAAGGTTTTACTGCTGTGCGTTCATTTAGATGACACCAAACAGCTTCCATAGCACATCCTGCCAGGCTCATCAAGTGATTGTAAAATCTAAAGAGGATCATTTGATTTAATTTGTTCTGCGCAGACATGGCGTCATTTTTCATAAGCTCAGCTCCTGTGCGAAAAACTTACCACGCAAGCTTTTGTAATTTTTTTCAGCAAAACGCAAAAAGTTTGAGCTTGTTTTCCAGGTCAAATAGTGAGCAACAGCCCTCCACCTGCACCAGGTTGCATCAATAAACTTCTTCTCTGGTTGCCACAGTGTTGCACAGTCAGAAATCTTGACCACCCTCTAGTGGTTTCAGTCAAAGTTCAATTAAAGCTTCACTTGACCAATTAATGAAAGTAACAGTTCTCCATAAAATCAGCCACTTGAACCTTCTCTGCTCAAAAATAAATGTTATGCATTTTGTTTTTCCCCCTCAATAAAACATGTACAGGCAAACCCCTGAACCACCGTGCACAATGATTTACATGTCTTTTCATAGCCACATTTAAATACAAACTGTCAATCCATCTCTTCCTGTCTGCTGGAGTGCCTGTTAATAGGGGTTTTTGGATTAGTGAGCCACACACCAGAAGAATAGAGAACCAGATGAATAGAATAGCATCCAGGACAAGGCTGTCCACATGGGCTGATTGTGTCTAGACAAATCCCCCCTAAGCTTGTCCTGGGATTGCATGGTGATACTGAGATGGAGAGGAGGGATGAAGATTAGCTCTTCTGTGACAGAGAAAGATGAAGTGGGAGAAAGTTTTCACTGTGCAGCCACAGTATCACAGCAGCAGGACTGACAACATGTTGTGTACAGATTGACATTTTCCTTTGTGTAACTATCATATTTCAAATCAGTTTGTGAATTATTGTTGTTTGCCGACATTTGTAAGACATATTTTCATCTCAGTGTTTGATGATATAACTGCATCTTGCAGCTCCAACAAATAAATGTAAAAGATTAACTCACTAAAAAACTTCTACTGCTGGTTTCTAACCATGGTAATAGTCTCTGCAGTGCAATACACAGAAAATTGCAAAGTGACATTGAAGACAGTTCTACACTAACATCTCTTACCAGATGCTTCTTCGTTAGAGATTAAAAAAAAATCTTCTCACATAGATTATTCAGAATACAGAATGGTGATTTTGGAAAGATGCATTTATATTGACTTTTCAATTCAATTTTAAAGGATGTGAGAACTACAATTGAAATTCTACTTACCACCATTTTATTGCAGTGAATGCAAACATCTTAATGATTGATATCTAAAATTGGTCTTTAGTAAATGTATTTATTAACCTTTTGAAGCTTTTTGTTTTGTAAAATGTGGTACCTTTAGCTCATTATATCCCTATTTTTAAACACCAAGGATGCACGGTATCTTATCCTGGGGGCCACAGATGGTAACAGTAGCTCATGCTCACAAGCTGTTTCCTTGTTGCGTCTCTGCACAGTCTCACTCCTGTTCTGGTTGGTCAAGTCACTGCAGGGGTCAACACATCACAGGGTCATCTGTTTCTTGGTATTTGCAGTGGCAGTGTCATGGTTTTGGATCAAGCAACTAGTCAAGCAATCTAGTTAAACTGTCCAACTTTTTTATATATGGAACTGACTTAAGGGGCCTATTCTAATGTCTAACATTTGTACATGAACTGTGTCTGTTGTGGCATCAGTCACTAATACTTAGCTTAATGTTAATTATTATACTGCAGAAAACTGTTATAGTGCTGAAGATGGTGGCAAATCCATTATCCTAAACCACTAAAATAAAACAATCAGCCAGAAATCTGTTGTTCTGATCCACAGGACCTCCACTTCAGTCAGCACAGGAGTGTCATATTAGCGCTTTGATTAGGCCTACGTTCATCACCTTCATACAGCCTGTACATGTCTGATCTTTTAACCCATTATTCAGTACTCATATGACCTGTCAACCAAATGTTGTTCTGTAGTCCAGGCTTAAGACAAAATGAGTTAACACGTTTATAGCTTTAAAAAAATATTTATTTATTTAGTCTGGCCAGAGTTTGAAAATACAAGAAAAGTTTGAGCTCACCTAATCATGCTCATATCTGCACGAATTAAGCCTAGACATATATTTTGGAAGCTAGTCCCAGTCTAAGAAATGTAAAGAAGTGTGATATATGATTTGTAACTTCCAGCACCCACCTAATGAGAATGGGCATGAAGTAGGAGGCATGAGAAGTGCTTGTAAAAATCTTTTAAGAAAGTGTGTAACAGAATTTTTGGGGGTTTTTTTTTTTGGAAAAAAAAGAGGTAATTATTTATTTAAAATACATGTTCCTCCAAACACTTCATACTGTTCTATTATTTTATTTTGTTTATTTACAGTTATCTATCTATACTTATATCCTACCTATGTATAATGTATCTATGCAGGTAGATTGACTGGATTCATTATTTTTATTTAATTTGTGTTATTGTGGAAAAGCAACGAAAAACAGACTGCAGACCTAAATAAATGTCCCTTAATATTTGTCTTTCTAAATGACTTTAAAAGGTTATTAAAGAGCCTCAAGTTCCTTAAAATGTAAGTCAAAGAAACATGAAGTTGATAAATGATATTTTCCAGAACCTGAAATAAAAGAAATAAATAATGGAAAAAAGAAGAAAAGGGTTGACAATCTGTATTTTGTGTAGTCTCATATTCTTTGCTTTACTTATTTATTAGTATTTTTATTTCCAGCCCTGCCGTGTCCTCTAATGTGGGATTTCCTACTTGAAGCGTTTCACTGTAAATAAACCCAGAAATGGAGAAAGCAGCGCCTGCGCGCTCTGGCGCCCCCTGCTGGAGGCTGTCTTCCGGGAGGACAGGGCGCAGGTCCGGTTGTTATGGTGAAGCATTTTCCCTGAGGACCGGCAGCGGGCGGCGGCTCCTCTCTGCTCCGCAGCCGCCGACGACCGTCACCTCCACAGGTAACGTGAACGCGTCGCCGCACTGTTTGCTGACACTTTAGGTCCACGGCGTTCACCTGGAGCGGTGCAGCCTGTGTTGAATTAGTGAAACCAAGTCGCCTTTGAGGCTGCGTGACATTTAATTTACTTGAAACGACGCTGTGGCTGCCGTGTAGCTGAAACGCAAGCTAGCGGGAGGCTAAGGTAACGTTAGCATGATATTGCTGATAGTGCCAGCCAACTTTATCGCTCTTACATTGGTAACCATTAAGAGTCACCCCGTTGGGATAAACTCGCTCTTGTTTACCGGGTTTGCTCCCGGGGCTCGATGAATGAAGCCAGGCAGCTTAAATGAGCTGCTTACGTTACCTGTCAGACTAGTCACCTGTTGAGCCTCTCGGTGAACCGCTAGGTAGGTTAGCTAATCCGCTGCTCACGGTTAATCCTCCACGACAAGAGCTAACGCGTCTAAGGTTGTTTTCCCCTGACCATTGACAGTGGGTGTACTGTTTTGGATTGTTGCAGGGCTGTTGAACCTTAAATATAACCTTTATTAACAGACTAAATATATCACAACTGCATGGTGACAGTGCAACAAGTGCAAAGTCCCTTGTAATCAGTGTAGGCAGGTTGAAGGAAATCTTAATGAGTGTTTTATAAAACGGGCTGCAGCGCAAAGTTCAGTGTCAAAGTGATCCAGTGTGATCCAGCGCTGCATATGAACCTGTCCCATTAATCTACACTGTAGGGTGGGTGGAGAAGACCAGATGATCGCCATCACATACTGCGTGCCTTACATTTTCACTAATAACTCTTTGACATGCTCTCGATTAGGTGTTTTTCTTTCAGGTTTACTGTGTGTGTGTTTTTTTTATGCACACAGTGTTAAATGATTAATTGAGAACATAATTGCACAATTTATTTATTTTGAAAGCTAGTCATCAGGTGCATCCCCATTCTTCAGGTGAGCTGTGTCTGTCCTCGTTGTCTTTGTGTTTAATTTCTGTCAGACAATCACTTACTGTAATTCACCGACTTTCACACTATATCACTGACTTATTAAGTTAAATTCACAGACATTTATTCTTGTCAAGTCAGCCTTGTTGGTCTTGCTCGCAAATACTTCCAAGTACTTTGTCAAAAACATCTCCTCAGTATGTATGCTCAAATATTGACCAATATAAGCTTGCAAGCTCCTTGATAAAGCACGTTTAATTACATTTCCACATTCTAGTCATACTTTTAGTCAACTGTAACCAAGGGCGTTTGTAACATGAAATTAGATCCAAAGTGTGTGTCCTCCATTGCTACAACAATAGGTTATCTCCACTGAAAAAGCACTGTAGAAGGACAGAATTGATCTGAGTGTGTAACTTGAGGTAGTCACTCTAAAAGATTTTTCTTTGTCATAATATTTTTTTTCTTCATGATAAGATAATCCCACAGGTCAGATGACTCAAACAGTTATTTAAAGGTCAAGCTGTAGGGTTTAGCTCTCTGTTACATTCCGTCTTTTGTGCGTACACTCCTCGTTTTCTTTTCTCACTCAGGCATCGTGCCTTTATGTTCATATGTGCAAGGCAGATGTCCTGGACATCATTTCATCCTGTGGGCACCATTTTAAACATTTCTGTTTTTCTCTCCATCTCTGTGCTTGCATTGCACAACTTCCTTTAGAGGAGTTAAAGCAGACTAGTCTGTTTGTCTCCTCCCCATCCTTCCTCCTCCTCCTCAAATTCTCCTCTATCTGTACCGCATTCTTTCCTCCACATCCTCTTGCCATTTCATATCCGGTCCTTCAGCTGTGGCTATGTCTTTTTTCAGTATATCTTCAAATCTCTCTTAATATTTCCTAATCTGCCTTCATCACACATGCACACACTCTGATTATTATTCTTGCTACTCTGTGGCATTACTGGGATTTCTGAGTGATTATATGGAGCTACTCAAACCTTTACACATGACAGGACTTACTGTAGATCCCCCTCCAGTAGCTCTCTGTTGTAGTGAGTTTGTTCTGTCTTTCCTTCAATGGCTGCAGTTAGCACGTTGTTTGTTGTTATTGGAGCAGATGTTTTATAGAATATTTTAAAATCATTATAAATATTCAGTTTGCAGCGATACAAAACACAGCAGAGCACCCAATAATCACATTAATAAAGCTTTAGCTAGGTGACCTTTTTGCTTGAAAATTTACTTAAATGATTAATCAGTTATCAATCTTGGTGCCAGTGAACTCTCCAAACAACAAATTAATGAAGTGGTATATCCTTTTAGCACTGTTCCCCTGATACAGTAAGCGATTTCTAACTTGCAGAGCGGCAGAAAAAAAAATAACCTCTCAAAATTTTTGGCAGGCAGTTTAGGTCATTTGGCATTGTTTCAGTTTGCAGGCAGGACCATTCCCGAATCATCAGGCTGCATTGACTCAGCATTGTTTGTTTCAGTGAACGGGAACGTCCAGCAGGTCACATGAAATACCACACTGGACTGGTAGTTGTACACAACAGATGAGTAAATGTTAGCATATAGCAGAATGTGCCTGTTCCTGGCTGAGGAGGAGTTTTAGCTGCATGTTTTGTTGTGTTCTTTAAGTTAAGTCCCAAACTTTTACACGTAGGTACCACTCACTTGATGAATGAATAAGCTTCACTGTGTTTAAGTGTGTTTGTATTCATTGTAGGCTATTCATTCCAGATGTTGAATGAAAGTTTATGTTCCTGACCAGCTGTAGACAGCTTTTCCTGTTAGGTCATTAGATGGGGAAAAATACACACGCCTACCATTAAAATAACATTTTTTTTTACGCAGCAACATTTTTCCAGACGCACAAAACATTTAGTCACATTTCTCTCTGTGCATGCACTGTCCTGCCAGTTTTTCCAGTATTAGTGATCGTACCCAGTCTTTTTTCCGGCTATGTGGGCTCTGCCTGACTCAGAGAATCACAAGGCTCTTACACAGTTTAGCCAACAACAAATTCCCCATTTGTGTTTGGGCTTAATTTTTCAAGAGGCAAAACTAAGTGAGGTCGCTGCATCCACTGATAGTCTACAGGGTTTTAGGCTGTTTATTAGAGCTAAATCTGCCCGACACAGACCTGTCAGTGAGGTAAGGTCACACCATCACAGAAGTGATGTTAAGTTAATTTGCTTTGCTTTGTTTTTTGTTAGTTACTAAATGGAGTGGTTAACTTTAGAGCCTGATGTCAGCAATAATTTTCGTTGCACTGACAATATCTTAAAATGATATTGTGCCGTCTTCCTTTAACTACAACAAATAAAACAATGTAATCCAGTTTTCTCAAGTAGTGGTTTATCTTTCACCCTTGCTCCTAGTTCCCTGCTGGTGAAGGTAGCCTGATTAGTAGAAGAGAACAAGCTGAGACCGACTAAGGTGGCAACCTTTCTGTGAGCATCCTTTTTTCCTTAATCAGCACACCCTGTCTTTTAGTTTAGTAGCAGTTTGGTTATGTCCAATTGAAAACCATAAACTACACTGTCCAGGAGGCTTGTTTCTATTTATAGCCTCTAAACCATATGGCCCGTTGTACCAAAAGGCTATAGTTAGGAGAGTATAAAATTTCAAAATGAACACATGACTTTCAGCACATGACTTTCTGTTGTGCACTGGTTTACTTAGACATAATCCACTTGTAGAAGAATCCTTCACTTAGCAGACATGTGAACCGACAAGTGACACAGATGTACAACCCAGTTGGGTTTATGTGGTCTGTGCCTTAATGATCAGAATGTGGGAAGCTCAGTTTGCTGCCCATTATCAGAGGTGGTAAGAGTAGCCTACAAAAAAATGTTTACTCCATTAAAATGCAACCGTCATATAAAGATAAAAATAGTTTACAGAGCAACATATCATTAGCGTTCACACAGTCATTTCTTTCTTAGCATTTACACTCCCTTCACTTAAGCCAACTTGTTGGGCTATGGGAAGAAGAATCATTTACAGAATATTTGCTGTGACTTCAATGTTTGTAACAATATTTATTTAGGTAAAATAAAATTAGTTTGTTGGTAAATAAAATTGTGGTTGCAACTTGTCACATTTAAATCGGTGTAGAAGAAGTAATGTGGTGTTCATACAGAGACAACACAAATTAAAATTACTCTCTTCTACAGTGTTTAAAATAAGCATGTTTGTTTGGACCTGCATCTGTGTACCTTGACTGGCCAGGCTCAAGAGTAAAAATCATAGTGTCTGCAACAGGTCCATTGCCTACAATACCCTGCACTGATTGGCTTTGCCTGAGATTTGAGTTGTCTGGCTCGCTCTGCCAAGACTGCTAATAAGGAAACATTGCCTGGTGCCCTGAGTGTGTGTGTGTGTGTGTTTGTAGCTGTAAATCTAGAGTGGTTGCATGACTGTGTCTATGCAATTGTGACTTTGCATGTATGTATGTGTCAACATTGGTCAATATGTCTCCCAACAGCTTTTTCTTTTGAAAACTGCGTGTTATGTAATGAGTAAACCTAATTACTGTTGCCACTCACAACTAGTGACCTATATATATAGACACACATTCTGTGGTCTATTAGGAAACACTTAAAGCAGTGATCACTGATGAACTAGTAATACTAATATCTAGTTGAAACTTGATGAAACCTTTGTAACTGTAGTATTAGCACAGTTATGCTGACAGACAGAAAAATGTTTTCTGATTTTTCATTGATATAAAACCTAAACTTCTGACTATTGAGAATTTTACGTTTATGTTTTCTTGTTTCAAAGAATTATTATAACACGTCTGCACCCTATTAGTACTGTTGTTTCAAAAAGTCATGTAGTCCTCCTCATATCCAAACATCCTACTTAAATTAAGTTGGATTTTTATATGTCTTTGCAGCACATTATGACCCTGCAGGCCAGCACAGGTCGTGTAAGCACATGAAAAGTAAGGGTGGAACCACACTAAACCAGTTTTTTTGTCATGATCACATGACATGATTGGTGCAACAAGAAAATGGACATGGAGACAAAGAGACACCTATTCATACATTCATGCAAGTTGTCTTCTTAGTCTGTGACCTACATTGTAGCCTACAAGCTGTGTTTTATATATTTAAATAAAATATTTATTTAAATACAGATCACCTGTGTTCATTCTAACCAGTCCTCAATCATCTCTAGTGAGGACAGCCCTCATTGCGAAAACATTGTCTCAGAGTACTTAATTGTTGACCAGTGTAGTGTGTTCAAGGAACAACAGTCAATTATTACTGGACATTTTTACAGTATTGATTTAAATTTATTTAGATCATGATTATCTGTTTTTATCAAGCACTTATGGAATTATAAAAATGTTTGAATTATATCAAGTATTTTAAAATAATATGTTTCGGAAACCCTTATTACCTACCTTCTGTTCCTGAATGCCTCACCAACACTACTATAGGGGATGCTTTATGATGTACCCCTTTATTCGATGGAAGTGAGGAAATCCAGTGGATTTTATATAATTTGCAGCAGTCAGGGTGCCGATATAAAAATGTCGGAGACTCATGGATTATCTGGTATCAAATCAAGTCTAACAATCGACAGTCAGAAGCTATAGTAAAGTCTCACCTCATCTGGGCTCCCTCTGTTCTCTTGCCTTCTGTCCACTCTGTGTGGAGGAGCTGAGCTCCAGTCTTGGATGCAGAGACACAGAGAAAGAGAAGAGGCTGCAGCATGAACACAGTAAATGTATTTTCAGATCTGCTCATCTCACTCGGCACTCTTTTCAACTGTTAATAAAGTTTTTCCCTGTAAGTCATTCGTACTGATGCACCCAGATAATTTTTTTACATTTATACACCCAGTGTGGATTGAGTGCAGACACTGGTCGATGCTGATTAATTAGAAAGGTCAAATATTGGTCCGATTAGTCATCTGACAGATCAGTTGGTTGAGTTATCCCAGCTGTTGCAGTGATGCAGTCTCATCTGGTGTAAGCCACAACCACTTGTCAGAGCAGATTCTACCTATGCCTATGCACTGATTAGGACATGTTTTACTTTTGATTGAGATTTTACTCCATATTTTAAGGTGTATCTGAAATTGTCTCACCTTTACATGAGTTACATTCTGCAGGGATCTTCCCTATTTCTCCTCCCTTCCAATCTCACTTTTCAGTACTATAAACAAACTCCCATTTTCAAGAACAGGTTAGGCTACTAACTCTGTGTAGCGTAAGCTTAATTGTTCATTTGGCATACAACAAGTGTGTTTCCTGTTACCTTTTAATATGAACATGCACTTTGAGTCTTTCCTGTAGGAGGAAGACAGATTAAAGAAAGTTGCCTTGTGGATCGTTGGCATGTTAAATGAACCCGGAATTCATCATGTGTCGATTGTTTGCATTTCAAGTTTTTCACAAATTCATACTTGTATTGTTTACGTTTAATGCGCTACCAGTCTATGGGAGAGTGTTAGGTTATTACCTCAATGTAAGGAAGTCCTTACATTGTAGTTGGTAACAAAAGGTGAAAGGTTGGGTATTCTGAAAATAGAAGGGGCATGGTAAAGGAACAAAAGTCTGTCTATCCTCAAGGCACTTCCTATGGAGAATATAGTGTTTACTCTCTTTCTTTATATACGTACTACAAGGTATAGCTGTTATAGTCTGTTCTAACCTTACGTTGTGATAACTTAACATAGTCCTTATTCTTATGCACAGGACTGAAATAACAATAGAGTACCATGTTTCTTCGTACTAAAGCTTCACCTTCAAACAATCACATGAAAGATAATTTGCCTTTCTTCTGATATGTAAATAAAGTGTGGAAGGGGAATTTTCTAATGGTGCCTGCTGATACTGCATTAACATTTGCAATGAAATTACAATTTCCTTGAGTGATGAATAGCTTGAATCCTAAGAGTGATTGGATATGTACTTTTAATGAAAAACCTAATCTAGGCTGAACAGCAGTTACGGCACCATTCTTCATTCCCAATGTTGACAGTAATAATCTGAAGTACAGTTTTTTACATGCAGAAAACATCATGAGTACTCATTTCCACACTATCAGCCTATCTTGCAGATGTTGCGACTGCCTTACATTTTTTTGTGAGCAGTTGCTTTTTCTGCAATAATAGAAGAAGCATTATTGTTTTTTATTTTTATTACTGCATTATCACCAAACTGAATTTTTTTTCTCAAGTAGCTGCTACCAGGAATGAACAATGCTAAATTCAACAAAATTTCTACACACACATTTGGAATCAAAACATAACTGTCAAGAAAAATTACATTAATAAAGTATATCCTTAGAATAACCATATAATATATATTTTTCAAATTGTTAAAATGTTTTAATGTTAGTTTTTCTAGCTAAAATCGAAAGAGGAGTTTTATAATATTTATGTTTAACTCCACATCAGTTTGTCCACTACCCATATTTGCAGGTAGTTGGAGCAGTGGCACAGAGCTAGTGTCGGTCACCCTCTATCTAATCGAGTGGCTCTAGTTGACATTCCTCTCAGCGCTCCTAGACCCAGGCCTAAATAATAAATGAATAGCCTGGAAAGAGCTGAGTGTATGTGAGCCACGTAACCTGACTGGGATGTTGAGCAAAGGTAATGAGTGATCTTGCTGCTATAGGCACTGAAACATGTAACATACTAGCTATTTAAACACTTTTAGACATGATTATCTTAGTGTAGCCTTGTGTTGGTGCCTACTGCTGCACAGTGTGTGTCAGGCTGCAGGGTGTGTCAATCATTAATGAAAAGTGTCCCAGCGTTTCAGGTTTCCTTCAGGAGAGGAGTGGGAGAGGAAAGAGTAGGGGTGGGAGCTCAAGGGTTAAAGATAACAGGATTAGAAGAGCAGTGTGAGTACATTATACTTTAACACAGCACTCACGTTTTCACTACCTGCCTTTTTGTTCGTCTCTCTTTCTGCCCACAGTTGTAGACAGTGTCACTGAGGCATAAGTTTCAGATTTTGAGGACCTGCACAAAAGTACTTGACTTTGGAATAGTCTCCACTCGCCAGCACCATATTCTCACAATGGATTGTCGTGAACTCTCTACTGTTTTGGACTCAGGTCTGGACCCAGTCAACACAGCTATGGAATAGAAGCTAAGATGGAGCACCTATCCTGGAGAGTAGTTTGACTCTGCCTTTACAGCACCAACCATTTGTGTCTCTCTGTCACTTTATGCATCATTGGACAAGTTACCCACAGTTGACATGGATGGGAGGACTGAGAGTTGGTTACAATCCACAGCTTGGATACTTATATTCTGGGCATGTTTCTCTCATTTTTTTTCTCTGACAAGATAAAAGACGGGAAAGAGAGAGAAATGGGAAAGAGACACTGCAACTATTCAATATGTTGCTTAATTCTAAAACCATGGAGATATCTGTCACCTGATCGTACAACATAGTTGCTTTATTCATTTTGAGTTTTTTGCTGCTTGGCGTGAATTTTTTTTATGAAAAAAACTTTATTGGCCTTTTGTGCTCTCCCACAGGCCCTAGTGTAGGCCTTTTGGCCTGACAGAAGGGTCTCTTTAAAGGACACAACGGGGAGCATAGGAGATTTTTGGAATCCTGAAACTTGAATTAAATATCCTTGTGGATTAAGAACAACAAAGAGAAGCAAATCCACAGTGACAGTTCATATTGTTGTGGTGGCATGGCAGCAGATCACGCTGAGCTGCTGGCTGAGATGGCCACGGTCGGGCGTCTGAGTGCCACAGAGCGCCTGAAGCATGCTCAGAAACGCCGTGCACAGCAACTAAAGTCTTGGGCACAGATGGAGAAAGATGCAGCACGAGGTTCGAGGGCCAAAGCAGATAAGAAGAAGACGCGTACCAGCAAAGTGAAATTCACCAACGCTATCACACTTCTAGATGCAGCTGCACGCAATGATCTGGAGGAGGGTAGGTAGAAAAACACATGCATTAGTGGAGAAATGAATCAAAATCATTTTAGTGAGAAGCAGATTTTAAGAGCTTTGTTAAATCAGAAACAAATCAGTCAAGCACAAGTATGTAAAGGGACCTTCTCAATTAAATTATGGAACTTTTGAAAGTGACTTTTGACTTTTAAAGTCACAGGATGCTGTGAATTCTGAATTTGCTATCTTTACTTACCTGGTGACATGGTGGCGCTCTGTAAAACCCGCATTTGAAAAGATGTGATTTAAGTTATACATAATTTATACTGGATATATATTATCAGCTTCAGGAATGATTCTAATTATAGTAGTAACTTTTTTTTTAATTCAATGCTACATGACACACGCATATCATCAAATTATAAGTTGTTATATCTGTTTAGGACAGACAGTTATGTGCACAGGACTGTGCTGTGGTGGTCTACCATAATTGTGTGTGTGTGTGTGTGTGTGTGTGTGTGTGTGTGTGTGTGTGTGTGTGCGCGCGTGCTTCTTCTAGTGAGGGAGCTATTGAACAGTGGTATCAGTCCTGATCTGGTCAACGAGGATGGACTGACAGCTCTACATCAGGTACGCACACACACCAGGTTGTACTAGTGCCGTGACGAGAATCATCACATCACCAGCCTTCAGCATGCAAACTCTACAGTCATCCTGTACATCCCTCTCCTAATTTGGTTGTAACTCTGAAAACTGCAACTATCCCAAACAAAATTAAAACTGTACACCTCTGCTGACTTTTAGGCCATACAAACGACAGGCTGTTATAAATGCAAATAGTCCCACTACCACATGCAGCTACATCAGCTCACATAAGCACAGCCTTTTTATAACCGGGATGATACTACCTATGTACACAGTTTTACAGTAACTGTTTGCACTTAACAATAGAGGTCACCTTTTGTACAGCATGTGTGCTAACATTGTGTGCGGTCACAGCTTTGAGTTCACCAAGTACTGTTTGTCTTTATTTTGTCTGACTGTCAACATATCTGAAGTAGTTTACATAAACACACTGATTCATTCCCACCCTTTAGTTGCAGTGCCAGTGATTTGAAGAGTGAGAGCAACTTGCTTACACTTACATTTGTCTCCATTATTAAATACCTGTGCAGGAACATGAAAAACACAAATCTGAAAATAAAATATTTCTAATAACAAATTTCAGAATAACATTTTCTCTCTGTCAATGTTTTTGTGTCTGTGTTAACATATGCACACACTACTATAAGCCTGTGAGAGGACCTCTCTATGAAAGCAGTTGACTCTGCTTTTCCTCTAGGAAACCTTGGTGTTTACCTAGCTTGGCCTGAGCCAGGCATGCAAATGTTTCTCTATTACACAAGCCAGTGTCTTAGTTGCCATAAATAATAATGCATAGATTTATCAATTTGCTTTTGTTGTTGTTTACCTGCTATACGTGTTTTTTACATTTCTCTGTACAAGTGTTGTGTTCTGTGCATTTGCATTTACATACAGACATATACATTTTCATACATGTGCACTCTCTCCTCAGTGCTGCATCGATGACTTTGTTGAGATAGTGCAGTGTCTGCTGGATGCTGGTGCCTGTGTGAACGCCTGTGACAGTGAGCTATGGACCCCGCTGCATGCTGCTGCCACCTGTGGACACACTGGTCTGGTGCAGCTTCTGATTCAGGCGTAAGTGGGACCATGAATTTGCTAATTTTACTCTTCACTTCAATGTCTCTCTTTTATGTATGTTTTCAAGAGTGAGTAAAGAACTATACCATAATGTAGTAATATACCATGAACCATTAGTTCTCATATTGTGGATGCTTGTCTGTACTGTGTTTTCGTATCATTGACATGTTGCATGGACATGTTGCTTTCATTGCTTTCATTCCTTTCATTCCTTTCATTCAGGCAGAATGGATATTATTTTCTGTACCATAGCATAAACAGAGTGAGAGCCTTCTTGGCTGGAGTGTCTAGTTTACATAAACAATGCAAATATACCTGCAGCTCGACTGCAAGTGTATGAATAATCCTGGTTGGTGGAGCACAACAAGGTGTGTCACTATATAACACTCTAATCCAACTCATTTTGCATATGGCTGCATGCACACTCGTGCATGTGTATGTGTGTGTTTGTGCACGTATGCATGTTTCTAGTGGGGCTGACCTGCTGGCTGTCAATGCAGATGGCAACATGCCGTATGACCTCTGTGAGGATGAGGCCACCCTCGAACTGCTGGAGATGGTTATGGCTGAACAGGGTCAGTAAATCCAGTGAGACATTTGCGACATGTTGAAATAGCTGTAGTTTAAGAAAGAAGAAATAAAGGTGTGTACTGCAGGTGAAGTTTCACATTATTCTTTCAAGCTTAACACACCTCACTTGTCACATTTGAAATTAGGTTGTACATACAGCTGTACAGTCAGACTGTTAATGTCTGTTTGCTAACAGGTGTGTTTGCTTTTCACTTTGTGTTTGTTGTTTGTAGGGATAACTCAGGACCGTATAGATGAATGCAGAGGCGCTAAAGAGAAGGCCATGCTGGCTGACATTCAAGTTCAGGTTCAGAATGGTGCAGACTTAAATGCTCAGGATGATAACGGAGCAACTCTGGTGAGCAACACAAAGGGCATGTGCAGATAAAAGAAATAGGGGACGTAATTGTGTAAAAAAGATGCAGCAGCTCTAAGTGTTCATAGTCCTACAAAATCTTAAAAAATAATGTAAAATAATCTTAAATGCAAATGTTTATAGTGAAAGATAGCAGAGACCTTGTATTTGGGTTTGCTTTTTCATTTGCCTACAACTGTAAAATGTAATCCTTCATTAATGTGGCACTTGAATATATATGTGTGTGTAAATAATCTGTTTTCTATGTTGATTCTTCTCCCCTAGCTTCATACAGCAGCTGCTAATGGATACATATCTGTGGCAGAGCTTTTGTTAGAAAACAGGGCTCAGGTGGACATAAAAGATTCTGATGGCTGGACTCCACTACATGCTGCCTCCTGCTGGGGACAGGTTAGTACTGCAGTCAAAAAAAATGAGAACCTGCCACTTTTCCTGACTGACCCATTAACAGTGTTGTTTTTATTTGTTCCATAGATCCTAATGGTGGAACTGTTGGTGGCCCATGGAGCCAGTCTAGACACCAAGTCTGCCCTAGAGGAAACACCTCTGGGTAAGACCAAGAAGCCTTTTTACTCCTGTACTGCCTCATAGCTTATTAATGTGACTACGGGAGTTTCTCTTACCTTATTGATGTCCCTATTCTGTGCAATAAAAGTTTAATAATTCCCTGTGTTAAAAGAGGAACTAATAGTACATACTCACTTCTTACATTTCACTCATCTATAACTTTTCTGTCAGCCTGCTAACGCTAACACCTTCGGTGTTGCTTGTTTCAGATGTGTGCATGGATGATGAAGTCAGAGCTAAAATGATGGACCTAAAGCACAAACACGATGCCATTATGAAGAGCCAGGATCGGCAAAAGGGCACGCTGCAAAGACGAGCCTCTAGTACTGGAAGCAGAGGGTGAGAGGAGAAGTTAATCCCGGATAAAGAGAACCCAAATAAACTAGATTTGGGGGGGCATACACAGGTAACAGTGGAAAAAATTGAGTGTATTACTTTTGTTTGTCTGTACAGTAAGGTGGTGCGTCGTGTAAGTGTGAACGAGCGCTCCAGTCTGTATCGTCGGGAGCACCACAAAGAGGCAATGGTGTGGCAGGAGCGTGGCCGGCAGCCTGAACCACAGGACGATGATGAGGACAGACAAACTGATAATGAGCTCCACCAACATGCCACCTTGGTGAGTAGGCTCAGTTTTAAGCCTTTTAAATGTCTGTTTTTTGTTGTTCTTTTTATTGGTTTTGTGTTTTTTGTATCTTATGTTGCTATTTCTTCCACATTTACAAAGCGAAGGATGATTGAACTATGTTTTGTTGCATGTTTATGTTTGTCAGATTGCTGGTGGTGCAGCAACATCATCATCTGAGGAAAGCGAGACTGTGGACAGGAAAATTATGTCCAGCCTAGGTAATGGAGAGACATCTGTTTCCCTGGTCTCGTCTGTGCCTGGAGAGCTGTGGAGTGGTGGAGGTCTCATGGATCGCAGCGCCTCCTACCAGCTCAACCCTGCATCTGGAGCAGAGGGTGAGGAGGCAGACGATATGACTCGAGAGAAATCTCACCACACACTGGCTGACTTGAAACGCCAGCGAGCAGCTGCCAAGCTCAATAAATACCCTGCACCTCCACCACCCCTGCCCCCAGCTTTAGAAGAGGAGCCTTCTGTTGCAGCAGCAGATGTCACAACTACTCAGGCACAGCCAGAGGTCCAAGCGACACCCAGTGCAGAGCCAGTGGCCTCCCTGCAGCAGGTGTACTTCACCCCAGCCAGTGGGGATCCTCCGCTGCTGAAACTCAGAGCCCCAGAGGAGGAGCAGTCTAATAACAAGGAGCCTTGTTGTGGGCTGATGTAGACTTCTGCACAGTCAGACTGCCTGAAGAGCAGAGAAGCAGTGTGTTACACTCCCTAGTGGCAAAAACACTGTATTTTAAAACAGACATGCTTGAAATGAATCACTGAATGCTACGGTAAGACCACATGCCAATGAGGTTTTGATCTATGCTGAATTTTCAGATTAATGAAGTGCAATCTTTTTGTTTATCAGGTCCCAACAATCCCTGTTGCCCCCTCAGTTAGGGGCCGTATGATTTAATGGACCACCAGCAAAGATCTGCTTTACTCTTTACGTCTTTATGGTCAATACGTTACTCTTACCCTCAATGATTGAAAAGCCTTACAATCATGTGAAAGTTGAATTATTGACAGAAATCTCAATAAAATTAAATTGCAACTCAACACGATTCATTTTAAATTAAATGGAATAAAGTTAAGTTCTCTTTTCTTTACTGAAAGGTCTAATGATACATTTTAAGACATTTACATTATAAGCAGGATTTTCTTTTTTTGTTTTTTGAGTTGGGAGTTTGCTTGGTCATGATGGTTTCAGTACACAGTAAACTGTAGCTTCTCAGATTTGACATTTCTACAAACACGTAAACGAGAGTTTTCCTGCTTTTTTTTTTCCCACTGAAATTGTTGTGAATAGTTTTTTTTTCTTGTTACCATTCCAGTGCACAAAAAGCCTAAATTTTATTGTGTAATGGTGCAATTTGTAAAATCTGTCTCTCTCCATTGCTATTTTTCTAAACTGAATGGAATCACATAATTTATTTTATCCAATTTTGAATATGGTTATTGTACAATGTATTTCTAAAGACAGCTATAATTCTATAAAAATGAAAAGTGTGAGGGCAACATATTTTGTGTTAACAGGAGAAATGAAGAGATGATAATGTAGTTGTATTGTCAAACAGTAATTTTGTCATATAATTTATTAACGGTTTGTGCCTTCTTGAGATGGCAGATTTGCTTTATGTAGGTTTGCAATGCTTGCACAGTGTCCCACAGGTAAATTAGGTGAGCAGTGGGAATAAATGTCCAGCTTGATGTACTGTCAATGCACTCCACTTTCCATATTGCATTTCAGTTTTGTTAGTGATTTTTACTGAGCACTGTGTAGAGAAACGAAACATAAAAACAATACCTTTTCACAAATGATTATTGTTTTTGTTTATTTTTTTAAGTAAGTGATGTAATTTAAAGGATCTGGACATTATGACTTCATGTAATGAATGTTGATTATAACAATGTTTTATTTACAGGTGTTTTTATACATCGCAGTTTAACAACACTTAGGTAACAGTATACATGTAGCCAGGCCATGTTCTTGTGGTTAGAGAGAGGTCTAAGATGCTGATCAAGTTTCATTGACTGTTATGATGCTTTTGTGTGGATGTCTTCCTCTGGTGGTGAAATTGAGCAGGTGCACATTTACGCTCTTAAACCCCACTGCCCTTTCTCTTCCTCTTACACTCACTCACTGTCAGCACATCTCAAATGTCACAGTCTGTTCTGATCCATCTGCCAGCACAGCACATGATGCACAGCGCCCAGTACACATAGGTTATAAAAGTGTCTATCTATACCCTCGTTTTAGGTTATTGGAACATTACAGCCACATTTTTGTGGTTTTGCTCGAAGCTACACTCAGAAGAATTCTTCGCACACAAACATGCTCTTACATGCACATGCAGCACTGAGCACAGTCTAGGATATGTGGTTTTGTGTAGGCTGTGTAAAACATGTCACCTGCTTATGTTCAGACATGTTTTGACTTTAGCTACTAAACTAAACTAACTAAAAAGAAATCTTCAAATCCTCTATATTAATGTTTAAAAGTACTACATATCAAATTTGTGCTGTGGATCTGTCATTGAAAATTACTTCCACGTTAATGGAAACACACTGTAACATGTTGTGCTGCCAAAATACACACTACATGACACATGGAAGTCACCAGGGCATCACATGGTTAGATGGGAACCGTTTTAGTTTGGAATATCAGATGTCTTTCCCAAACTCTTTCCAATATATCTGTTGACTTCTCACACTGTGTCTTACTCACATGGAGACAGTTATCTCTGTACCTTTCTCTTGCCATAACAAAGCATGTGCAAAGGAAGACTTTTGCCCTTTGATTTAATGTCCAGATCTTTTATTATCTGCTTGCCCTTCTGTAGGTTTTTAACAGTGTGAGTCCCTTTGCTGGGCCCCGATGCAGATTCAATATTCTTCAGTGTGATCTTACAACAGCGCTTTCATGTTATGTCTGTCTGGTTTAACACAGGACCCATACAACACACCCATGCAGAGCAGAAGTTGAAGTTATTCAGAATAACAATAGATCATCCATGACAGACATTTTGATATAAGGACAACCGGCTGGAAGTAAATAATTAACAGTGGTTGAAAGTGTTCATGCTGGCTCACTATGACAGTGTCAGTAGAGATCCTTGATCTATACTTGATCTACTGTGATGAGTTAAAAACATCTGTTGTAACAACGAAACGACAATGTTCAGTGTGACAGATGAACTCTGTGGTACTCTGTGTAACATTTTATCATCTGTCACTGTAATGTTTTGGTTTCATGTGTTGAACTTTACTGTTTTTCTCTGTTTTCACTCTCATTAACCTCGTTTGTAGCCACATGCAGCCTTTTCAACAGACACAAACTTGTGGTAGCATTTAGCTGCTACAGAGCCAGATGGGTCGCTGAGGAGCTGGTGGAGACCGACACTGAGCTAAAGGGTGAGTAAATATCTGGATTTTTTATTTCCCAGGTGGCAGAAAATAGCTGACATTGCTTTGTGTCTGCTAAAAATGTTAATGTGCAACAGTTTGTTAACAAGTTAACTGATTTTAAAAGACAATTTCTCAACTTGTTCCACTGTGGTAAAAAATCAACTACTGCTGCTTTAATGTATAGAAGTGAACTTGAAATTTCAGTGTGACTTCTAAATCTTTTACTGCTGGACATAAAGTCTTGATGCCTTATCTTACTATTTAATCATTAGATGCTCTTTTTATGCAGCCTCGAGTGACAGTGCACCACCTTCTAACTGCACCAGTCAGAAGGTGGTAGGTACATGACTTTAAACCTTTAGCACAAGGAGACCTTGACGAATTTGAGGCCCAAATAGGTCATTACAATTATAAGTAATGTCAGTTTAAGATTTCTACATTTTTGTCACTCTAGACGTTTGTAGAAGTTGCAAACTGGTGCATTATTCATGTATGAATAAGTCTTAAATCATACCATTTAGAGTGTGCTAAGAAAGTGTTTCTCCAGAGAAAACATACAGATTTGCTGCAAAACGATTTCAACTGTAAAATCCAGGATCTTTCTGAGGGGTCAGGAGGGTTCGTTTGGCTGCAGTGACCCAGGCATCTGGCCCTTTACTTCCTGTCAGATCTGTGACTGGAACACTTTTACTGATAGCTCAGCATATTTTGTGCATGGGTGTGTGTGTGTGTGTGCTAGTGTGGCGATGATGCCCCTAACATCCTTAACCAACAACAGTTTAACAGGTTGACTGATTTTCAAATACAATTTCTCAACTTGTTCCACTGTGGTAAGAAATCAACTACTGCTGCTTTAACGTATAGAAGTGAATTTTAAATTTGAAGGTGAAGTGAATATTGTCTCAGAGCATTAAGTCCTGCAACGTTGGCATCAGTTGGATGTGCCCTGGAGTGAAATGACCGTGGAAGGAAAGGCCTACAAACTTCTCATAACTGAAACGTCCTCCTCACCTGAGCCTTTTCAGTTAGATGACTGAACACAATTAGTGTCAGATGAACGAGAATGCTGCTGTATGCTCTCTGTGTAAATCAGACATGGTTTACTTGAAAATTTGGACACAACTTTATTAAAGTTTTTTTGTCAGAAAGTGTTTGTGGCCAATAATGACTTCATTTATTATTTCATAAATAATTGACCAGTGCTTTAGGTCAGTCTTAATCCACTGATGATAACAACTTTTAGCATGTCAGGAGAGTGAATATCTTTTTTTGCTAATTAATTATTTTAAAGCAATTTCATTTTTAAATAATAATTAAATATTTTGTTATTATTACTAGTACATTATTAATAAGATTTTATTAATAACTTATAAAGCTCTGCATGGTCTTTCCCCCAGCTATTTATCTGAGCTTTTAAAGCCTTATGAGCCTGCACATAGCCTGAGATCCTCTGGTAGAAATCAAATAAAAAATTGTGTCCCTGATGTCAGAATGACTACTAGAGGTGACGGAGCCTTTTCAGTTAGAGCCCCTAAACTCTGGAACCGAGGAAATAAGATTAGCTGATTCAGTAACATCTTTTAAATCTCTCCTCAAAATATACCTCTACCGGCGAGCCTAAAATATCTGTCCTTGGGAAGACTCTCCATTAGATTACAATGTCTTTACGTTGGAACTGGTCTTCCCAAGGACCGATGTGGCAGTGTTGTGAGTTGTGTTTGTATTATTGTTTTGTTGTATTACTGTTTCCTGCACCCCAACCAGTCGAGGCAGATGGCCGTTTAACTTGAGCCTGGTTCTGCTGGAGGTTTCTTCCCTAAGGGGAGTTTTTCCTCTCCACTGTTTGCCTAGTGCTTGCTCAAGTTGATCTTGTTGGGCTACATGTTTTTTTGTTTTTTTTTTTTGTCTCTTTTGTGAAGCGCTTTGTAACTTATGTTTAGAAAAGTGCTCTATAAATAAATGTATTATTATTATTATTATTATTATTATTATTAATAATTGTTCTAAAACTTAGAATGAGAGCTAAAATTCACCTGTGAATAAAAATGACTGTAGTTTCTACACTGTTTATCTAAATCCCTAAATCCCACTTGTTTGATTTCAAAATCCTAATTTGAAATCAAACGAGTTTGAAACTAAGTTACAGTGGTGACGTATAGCAAAATAATAATAATAATAATAATAATAATAATAATAATAATGATATAAAAACTGGTTAGATTAACCTACTTATCAACCCCCTCCAACATTTATCCCACCCTGTGCAACACTTTGAAATTGACTGTTGAATGTTCATCAGAGGTCATAGAACCACTAAGACTTAAACAACAAGTATTTAATGATGATGATGATGATGATGATGATGATGGTTGATCCATATTAATATAAACAATGATTCATTATTCATATTTTTTAAGAATCCACTTCTGCAACATGACTGTATTAAGTATAAATACCAGGACAGCAGCAGCTGTAAAGCATGTCCCTGAGGTCCCTGTCTGTCCCTGGAGGACACTTTTTCCTCACCGGGCCTTGAAGCCGTCATTTGGCGCTGAAACCCCAGAGGAGCCGGTGAAGAAATCCAACCAACCACGAGCAGCAGCAGCGTGCGAGGGCGGGGCGAGCGGGCGGGTGGGAATATGAACACGGGGGCTGTGAGGAGTCAGTTGTAGCTCCGAGGAGCAGGAGAGAGAGTAAACACCAGAGTCCGACCCGACCCGACCCGGTCCGGTCCCCGCTCAACTACTGCGCCCAGCGGATCCACTTCGGCGGGGCTCGTTCGGTTCCAGCTGCCGGTAGCTCTCCAACTTCCTCCGTGTTTCAGAGACCATGTCCCAGCCGGCGGTGAACGGGGTGTCCTGCGTGGGCAAGGTGTTGACTCTGGACAACATGAACCCCAACGTCAGGAAGGTCGAGTACGCGGTGCGGGGTCCAATAGTGCAGCGGGCGATGCAGATAGAGAGGGAGCTGAAACAGGTAAAGAGCGTTTGACGTGCACCATGCAGCCCTGCTTTGTTCTTCACATGAGGAGAGAGGGTTAAAAAAAAAAAAAAAAGCAGGTTTCTAGTGAATCCAGAACTGAAATGGTGACATGAGGGACAGAGGAAGACTAGGTGAAGCACACAGCTGTAGTTGATCCGCTTCATCAGCTGGAGCTTGACTTCAGCCAACAACAGATACACAGGTGTGTTTATTTCAAAGTTACTCATTAGATTTTTTTTATGTAAACTTCTTGGAAATCCCCCTTTTTTTTTTATTGACACACTGCAGTTTGTAAAGATATTAAAGGCTCTTCTAAGTGTCAGTCAGCTGTAAAGGTTTATTCTCTGCTCTTTCTGTGGTGAGAGGGGAAAGAGAAGTGGGGAACCCTCAGAAAGAGCTGTGCACTCACACTTTTTTGCTGACGGACGGGGAGAGTTGAGGACATACACAGTATGTCAGCTTTTAAAAGTTGCTGCATGTCAGCTGTGGTGTGCTGCATGTTCTGCTTCTGCACAACAACTCGTGTTACATTCTCCAGGGGTAAAATTGATTCACTGGGCTTTTCTAGGCAAAGCCAAGCAGGTTGCACAGGAAGTCTTGTGCGGGGAGCCTGTAACGCAACCCCCTCTGTAGTTATAGCAATTTTACAAACACTCATGAGCTGAAGGGGGGCTGGTTAGCTTTGACTGTGCGTTCCCTTACTTTGGCCTGAGGCGGCTGCAGGATCCAAAGAGGACGACGTCTATGTAGAGGATGGTTATTACATAAGAGAGAGAGTACATTCTCAGTTCTCTTTTGTCTCTCTGGATTTGCCTACCTCCCCCCCTCCCCGCAGAAGGAAGGAATTCATTGGATTGAAGCTGAGAGGCCACAGCTCACTCAGGGGCCTTTCTCTGCAAGGAGGCTCATTACAGGCCACCCTAGTTCTGCTGAAAGTCTTTAAGTTCTTAGTACTCCACGTGTTTTTCCTCAGCTTGAAACAGAAGAAACAAACCAAACGTAATGCGTTTCTGACTAAAATCTTACTGCAAAAGAAAACAGTTTAACACTTAACAGTGTCAAACAAAAAAACCTTTTGTCACGAATCCTTCCTGAATAACTTCATACTGAGTACTGTACGGTACAGAGTGATAGGTTACTAGAGGACAGACTGAGAGATCAGAATTACGCTCAGTTTCTTCCCAAATTTCTCATTAACTTCCAAATGTTTTACTGCCGGACACAAAGTCTTGATGACTCATCTCACTACTTAATCATTAGATGCTCTTTTTATGCAGCCTCGAGTGACAAATCATACTTCTTGGGTTATGGCCAAGAGGGCGCAGGCGTGGCCACAGGCCGGCGCCAGTCAGAAGGTGGTAGGTACATGACTTTTGATTAAAAAGGAAGAAGCACAAGGAGATCTGACTGAATTTGAGGCCATAATAAGTCATTACAATTATAAGTAATGTAAGTTGCAAACTGGTGCATTATTCATGTATGAGTAAGTCTTAAATCATACCATTTAGAGTGTACTAACAAAGTGTTTCTCCAGAGAAAACATACGGATTAGCTACAAGTTCAAAAACGATTTCAACTGTAAAATCCAGGAGCTTTCTGAGGGGTCAGGAGGGTTCGTATGGCTGCAGTGACCCAGGCATCTGGGGCTTTACTTCCTGTCAGATCTGTGACTGGAACACTTTTACTGATAGCTCAGCATATTTTGTGCATGGGTGTGTGTTTGTGCATGTGTGTGCTAGTGTGGCGATGATGCCCCTAACATCCTTAACCACACATCTGGCATGAATTGTCTGCTGTTCCAGCGAGATAATTTTGGCTTGTACCCCAGCTGCTGCCAATTATTTGTATACAGTTCTTCTATAAGCGGTGCCTGGGCCCCCTCTCTTCTGAAATGGACAGTTTCAGCTAAGTTGCCGCCTTCTTAGAAATGGTGCTGAATTAGATAGATCACATGACGAAGCAGCAGTGGTTGGTTATCAGTACGCTTCAGCTTCAGCCAGTTGGAGCGTGGATTAGACCAGTAACAATTATTCCAGCATGACTGGATGTTCTTGAAGAGATGACGGTTTCAGATTATTTCATGAGACTAAGTGAAACATGAATTCAGGACTGTTTCAGGCCTGGTGACCCGCAGTGTTTCTTGGCGTGGTTCACTAGTCCGGCCTGTGTAGTCAGTGCCTGGTGCTGACAGAGCAAGAGAACTCTGTGCTGAGCCGGGGAAAGGCCTGGCTCTTCTCTTTTCCCGAGAACAGCGGCCTCTTTGTTGCTCAAGAACAGGCAGGGACAAGGACTGAAAAGGAAACGCGCTGCATCCAGTTTCCTAGATTTCAAGTAAGGTCACACGTAACTTAAAGCTAACCCAGAGAAACCTGTAGTCTTCACTTGGTAATGGTAATATGCACTTTGTCTAAAGGAGAGTTCACCCTGTGCTATTTGAGGCTTGTTTCTTTTTTTGTCCTACAAAACACAATAATGACAAGGATTGTGTAAGTGCCATTTAAACGAAATAAGACTCCCTGTCCCAACCTCTCCTGTGTCCTGAATGACGGGATTAGTGATGCACTTAAGCTTGAATGTAGGTTTGTGTGACTACGGTCCAGTCTTCTTCCTTTATGAGCTAACAAGCCACCAGTTTGCTGAACCCCCCACGGCGTACCTGCATTCCCTCATCTTCATGCAGTTGTGCAAAGCACAAGATGAAACAAGTTTCCAAGAATATGTTGGTGAAAGTGAAAGGAATGTGCCAGGACTTTCAATCGGGGACACAGGTGACAGAAAAGGTGGTGCAATCCTTTTGTTTTATGGCACTGCAGTATTATGTATCATGAATTTATATTTCCTGGTTTGGTCCAGAATTGACCTAGTTGAAAAGCAATAATACTACTAATCTTCTTTGACTGACTGCAAATGAAAGGCCACACTATTTGAATCGGGCATTACACCACTTTTCTACTCAATAGCAGGACAAGCGGTGGATTAGATATAGAGCTGTGTAATACCTCATATTTACCACTTTTCTTATTTGAGTCAAATTGTGTATATGATGATGATGATGATGATGATGATGATGAAGATTGTGCTATGACATTTTTTTTTACTGGTAATATGAAATATGACATTTTCAGTTTTATTTGCACTAAACTCTTTAATCGTGTGGTTTCAAATGTACAAATCATAACGTCTTAAACATGTCACGATTGCCACACTATCTATTTCAGCCATATTGCTCAACCCTGTCTGTCACATTACATAATTTAATATTACCTGGCGCAGTATGTTGTAACTGTCAAGCGGAGGAACAGATGCCAAACCAGAGCCCCCGGGATTCAATTAAGTCAAAGAGATGACGAGGAAGCCTTTAAAATTTGATAAAGAAAAATAGGATAGAGGGAGCTAAATGGTTTAGGTGAAGAGATGAAAAATAAAATGAAAAGGCTCAGGCTCATTACACGATTGGACGAGGGCAGCAGATTTTAAGTAATACCCTAGCCACAAACCGCAAGAGGGCTAGTGCCTCTCTGTGATCTCCAACAGCACCATTGCTGCCTAGGCCAGGCCGTCCCACTTCACAGACCAAAACAGACTCGTAAAAAACTGGGGCTGCAAATAAGACGAGATGCATCAGTGATTTAAATGAGCAGCCATTACGTGGTAACACCACAGAGCTTATAGGTCCACACAAGGCAAGTGAGGGACAATTAGCTTTACTGCAAACTGTTCCTTATTATGGTCACCTTTTAAGATTGTAAATACAGGAGTTAGAAGAATGAGGGAGACTTTCAGCCGATATAAATAAATCCTATTTGGATCTTGAGCTTAATAATGTTAAGGGGCACAAAATGCACATATTTGCATAGTTTTCTCACAGTTTTACTGAAGAGTCACTACAGGACGTCCTCCTCTTTACTCCTCACAACTAAGGCGACACATTAATTGCCTTAGAAACATTGCTCCTACATGGTGTTTGCAGCAATTCACAGAAATGCCAGTGAAGAAGTGATTTTAAAAACAATGTAAGTTGAATAATTAAGAATGGAGCAAAAAAGGTGTGTAAGGAAAAAAATGAAACCAACTTTTGGCACTTTAGAGTCTGGACCGTGTCTTTACTCCTGCATTTACTCTTTATATGTTCAGACACATTGTGTATGTTGAAAAGCTGCCATATGCAAGAATGAAAGGAAATTGAAACAGTTTCTGTATCTGTATTCAACATTTGTTCCTCCACATTCATATTTACCCAGTAAAACCTGTTGTTGCAGTTCTCTCTCTCTCTTATCCCTCCAGGGAGTCAAGAAACCTTTCACAGAAGTCATCAAGGCAAACATAGGCGACGCCCATGCAATGGGTCAGAAGCCGATCACATTTTTCAGACAGGTTGGACAACTTTGTACAGTCTTTGCTTCAGTTATTTCAAAGCTGGTGTTATAATAGGCAGGTAGCACTTATCATAACAGTAGTATCTGCACTGGTTTTAATGTCCTAGTGGACAGGGATCAGCATTGGGAACATGAAATGCTGGCCTTGATCGACACGTGTCAGGACACTGTGTACGGTTCTGTGTAGCTGCCCATTCTGAACTCCCTGTCTACCACAACATTGAAGCCACCAGATGGAGTTAGCGTTGTGACTGATTTGTGTTTGTTCAATGTGTAAGACACCTGTTAATGTTACACATGCTGGGGTTTGTTTTCTTTCTTCTTTCAGGTCTTGGCTCTGTGTTCTTACCCTGAACTCCTGGAAGACAATAACTTTCCAGAGGATGCCAAAAAAAGAGCTCAGCGTATACTTGACTCCTGTGGAGGCCACAGCATAGGTGAGAAGACTCCCCCCGTTCAGTCTTCCAATCACATTCGCACCGTGCATCCCGTCCTCCCAGCACACACACACTCGCTTCTGCCTGAGTTTGTCTCTTCATTAATAATTTATCTGGACTGTCTGCATCTGGGCACTATTTAAACAGGCCATCAACTGATCAAAGTTCATTGTCATGTGTTGAAGGGGCCTACAGTACCAGCCAGGGGATCGAGTGTGTCCGTCAGGATGTGGCGCGCTACATAGAGAGGAGAGATGGTGGAATCCCTTCCAACCCCGACAACATCTACCTCTCCACGGGGGCCAGTGATGCCATCGTGGTATGGATTACACTCTTTAATGTCCCCTTTCCACAAAAGTGCTGACACGCCACAAGCCTGTTTCTTTTTTTTGTTTTAATTGACCCATGAATCCGTTCCGTGTTAATTATATACTCGGCTGTACTTTGCACATGTGTGACATTACTACGCTCACAGACCTTTGTCACTGTCACCTCAGTTTGAAATCGTTTTTTGCAGCTTGACTTTAAGATACGGCCACTTGAAGATATCCTCATCACCCTACCTTTGCTTGATATGTATACATATAGGTGTGTTTGTTTACTCTGCTGTCATAAAGTAGATCTGTCCTGCACTCTGAGAACACCTGTGACGTTTGTCCTTCAGTATGTATGTCAGTATTGTGTTATGTAACTGTCTCATATTTTGTGGTGCCAAATAACCAAGCCTCATTGGTTGCGCAACCATTCTTCTGCTTGTGTATGTATTAACACACAATATTACCTATTTTCTTTCATTTTGCACTCTTCTGCTTCTTTCTCCCTGCTTCCCCACCCACACCAAGACCATTCTGAAGTTGCTGACATGCGGTGAGGGTCATACTCGTACAGGGGTGATGATCCCCATCCCCCAGTACCCTCTCTATTCAGCCACTGTGGCAGACCAGGGCGCCGTGCAGATCAGTTACTACCTGGACGAGGACAGGTGTTGGAGTCTGGATGTCCAAGAACTCAGGAGAGCACTCGATGCAGCCAAGCAGCACTGCAATCCTCGTGTCCTCTGCATCATCAACCCAGGAAACCCCACTGGTTTGTCTGGTTTTAGTATCTTCATGACAATAGCTGGAATTTCCTAATTAATCATAGTAAATGTGGATTTGATTTTTATGCTTTAAATATGAACATCAGTTCAGTTCAGGTGACTTGGAAATCTTATAGTATTTTAGACACCAAAATAATATTTGGTTTTCTCTCTCCCTCTGTCTGCATCTCTTCTAATCATTAAACTCTGGTGTTATAGGTCAAGTCCAGAGCAGACAGTGCATCGAAGACGTGATCCGATTTGCCAAAGAGGAACATCTCTTCCTAATGGCTGATGAAGTAATTTACACACCATGTTGTCTTTTCACAATCTCACTGATGTAATTCCATCTACCTCAGTATTAGTTGCAGCTGCAGCTTTACCTATGATCTTGCAGGCTGATAAGAGACAATAAAAATATACCTATGTATCATCTTGGTTGATGACATGACAACTGCATTCCAAAATGTCATAGTTTGTTCCCTGTTTAACATTGTAAGTTAAATATATTACACGACTCTTCTTACAGTAATTCTTATTTGTGCAGATGTTTTCTTTTAGATTCTTATGAATAAGGTGCTTTTAATAGAGGCCTGCGTATTGAAGCTGTTCTTATGCTGTCTGATTTTTAGGTCTACCAGGATAATGTGTATGCAGAAGGCTCCAAGTTTCACTCCTTCAAAAAGGTTTTGTTTGATATGGGACCAGAGTACTCCAGCACAGTGGAGATGGCCTCCTTCCACTCCACATCCAAATGCTACATGGGAGAGTAAGTACAGCCTAGATGCACACATACACACAGATTAGAATTGTGTGTAAAAACAAGCCTTTCAACATGAATCATTCAAACAAGTCCACTCAAGTTTTTATGCCACTAATTAGCTGTTTATTTTTAAATGCGTTCTAGTTTTTTGTTTGTTTTTTTTTTCTCATGCATGGGCACACGGGTGACTCAATACATACACAGCTTGGACAATAGTTTTATACTGTGATAATGACTCAAAAAATCACTTTGCAAATGCTTTATGAAAAAATACTGCACGTATACTCAACATGTTTGAATCACCTCAAGGTTACTTTGGTGAGTAACTGTACTTGCGTAATGCAAATTTGATTTAATACTTGAACTTGTTTACAAAAACCCTCCACAGGTCACCTTTAAACGACCCTGCTCCTGCTGCTGACGTGTGCATCTCCTGTACACACTTTATGTTGGACTTTTTCCTTTCATCTGTTTGCATTTGTTAGGTGTGGTTTCCGTGGAGGCTACATGGAGGTGATTAACATGGACCCAGAGGTGAAGGCCCAACTCACCAAACTAGTGTCGGTGCGTCTGTGCCCCCCTGTTCCTGGACAGGCTCTTCTGGATCTGGTGGTCAACCCCCCGCAGCCCGATGAGCCTTCCTACACCTCATTTATGAAGGTTTGGAAAACACACAAAGCTAACCAGTTAGCGCACACCCTGGTAATGCTCGGAGTGTATGCAAACACTGAATTACTTCTGTAAACATTTGCAAATGCCATATGATAAAGTGTGTGTGTGTGTGTGTTTGTGTGTGTGTGTGTGCGCGTGTGCCCTAGAGCTGAAAGTCCTTGCACGGCACATCTAACTGCACTTGTGAATAATCAGACTTTTATATAGTGACATACTTTCATTAGTGACTAAACAAAAGAATTAAATACAATCAAATTAACCACAATACTAGTGTCTATGTATGTGTGTGCATATCAGTTAACCAGAAGAATTAAAATATTTACAGTGGGAAATCTAGTCCACAGTTGTCCTGCAGAGTTTGTGGACTTGTACTACCCCCCCCTCGACCTAAAGAGGGTGTGATGTACAGTTCAGTAGTAATAATTGTCCTACCTCTGTTGGCCTAAAGGGGGTGGAAAGACTAACTAATACTGGTGCCATTTCAAGGCCACGTCTAAACCAAACGTCGACGTTGTTGTTTTGCATTTTGCTGCTGGGTTTCACTTCGTGTGACCTTTCATCCCTGACAGTTAATTTGCTTCTCCTCCAGGAGCGGACAGATGTGCTAGCAGCTTTGGCAGAGAAGGCCAGGCTAACAGAAGAGATCTTCAACACAGTACCTGGTATCACCTGTAACCCAGTCCAGGGGGCCATGTACACCTTCCCCCGTATCACTTTACCTCAGAAGGCCATTATCAAGGCCAAGGTCTGGTCGCACACACAAACACACACCACTCTGATTTACTTCCCTGCCTAGATCGTTATATCTAAAAAAGGTGTGTGTCCACAGGAGGAAGGCCAGGAACCAGACATGTTCTACTGTATGAGGCTGCTGGAGGAGAAGGGGATCTGCCTGGTGCCAGGAAGTGGCTTCGGTCAGAAAGAGGGAACCTTCCACTTCAGGTTAGTGCAGCAGCCTCAAAGCAAGCTGGACTCTTATTTTTATTAAATCAAGGATCCTCACAATGTTCCTTCTGTTTTACCTACACCGGACAGCAATTCCCTAAAGCCACATGTTTCTGTCGTCTTCCTCTGTCCAGGATGACCATCTTGCCTCCCACTGATAAGCTGAAAATTGTGCTGGAGAGGATCTGCGAGTTCCACCAGTGGTTCACTCAGGAGTTTTCTTAACAACCCTCCAACATCTGACAGCCAGAATTCAGTGCCAGTATCTTCAAGTGCCTTTGTGTGAATGAGGCAGAAATCTTAACACTTTCTGCACACTGATGTCTCAGATTTTAAAAAAATCTTCTGTTTTGCATCAGAACACTTTTGTTTCCTTGTTTGGACAGCTAAAGAAAACGTGTATGTGAGGATGTTATATTTGGGACATGATGCACTTTTTTGCCAAGTACTGCCCAGCAAAGTTCGTAACGTTCAGGATAACATTTTAGCATTGACTTATTATCTGTGAGTTTAAAATATTTCAGATGCTGCTTCAGGTGCATCCCTCTCCTCCTAAGACATTAACAAATTAGTTTTTGGCGTCTATTTCAATAACTTGTCAGTTGATAAGCTGATGCACCCTAATGGAGAATTACTGTGACTTGCAGGGCAATCGGTGTGTTTCAAAGTCTGTTTCAGAACTATTAATGTTTTAATGTTCTTAAATGTTTAATTAAATGACACTTGCTATTGAGGATTGTATCGTTTTACAGTAATGAGTCTTATTTGAGTGCTGGCACCAAAAGCTGCCGTCATTTTGAGTTTTATTTAAAAAGATGTTAATCTTCAACAGTGCTTACATGCTTTAAGAAACAGAAGAAAGCTGAATCTCTCGGAATGAACAGAAACTATAACAATGAGTGAACGTAATCATCACAGCAACTCAGTAACAAAGATCAACTCCACTGCGTTCCCTTCACCTTCCCAGAGGCCTCCTCAGTGTCCTCTCTAAGACTCTGCCTGAGCGCACTTAAAGTTCTTAACTGGAGAGGTATTTTCAAAGTTCATCCCTCTCCTGTGATAGCTTTGTGGCGTGCTTTTCCAAGAACTTGCTAAGACCCTCCACTGTTCGGTCTCCACCTTCAAATTTGACAGGGCTCTGCTTGCTGTTGCTTGGGGCAAAGTATATCGTAGGGAAGCCCTCCACTTTGTAGTTCTCGTTTGGCACATCGTTAGCTGTGGTGTCCATCTTGGCAATCACCAGATTCTTCTCCCCTTTGTATTTTTTGCCCAGAGCCAAATAATCCGGCTCCAGTTTCTTACAATGGCCACACCAGGGAGCATAAAACTCGATCAAGACATCCTTCTGAGTGTCCATGACGATCTCATCAAAAGTCTTCCCCACCACAACCTTAACTGGTCCTTTGTTGTTCTTTGGCACTGGTTGAGACTTGATGATGGGTTTCAGCTTCCCTATGGACGAGTATTGTGAAATCGGTGTGAAAAGTGTATTATAGAAACCTCACACAGCTGCTACTACAAAACATCCTCATGTTGCAATAAAACAGAACTCAACACTCACCTTTCTTAAAAGCTATAACAAAGTCTCGCAGCACCTCTGAATCAAACTCCTCGGGCTCCATAGCAAACTTTTTGCCTCCATCTGCCAGAATTCCCACATTAACTTCCTCTCCACTCTCGCTCAGGCCCAGGCTCTTCAGCTCGTCTGCGTAGTCCTCCTCATCAGCAATGGCAAATGTGTATTCTGGGAATTCTTTGGCAACTTCCAGAACCTTGGACCTCCAAAACTGTGTAGCTGAAAAGGAAAGATGAAGATAAGAGGTTTGTAACAGCAGAGTCAATTCTCCATACTTACTCATAGGCAAGATTACAGGTCAAACCTATTACATTTATGGGGAACTCACCTTTCCTGTAGTCAAAGCTGAAGTCAACTCCATAATATGCAACCACCAGGGGCCGCTTGGTGTAGCGCTTAGCATCATTGCTTGGTTTCCTGTGGCCAACCAGAGGAATGGCATGTTTCTTGAAGAACTCCTGCACTTCTGACACCGATGTAGAGTCCTGTGTGATAAGTGAGTCACTCATGTGTTCCCCAAATATCAGAAAATTAACGCTCTTCAGTGTCAGGTGAAACCCTCACTGCTAATCTAGTCTATTTATGCACCGATACAACAACTGAAAGAAAGCAGGCAGCATGTATGATTCAGAGTTTCATATCTGACGAAACCAAATTAAAAGACTAGTTTAAAAAAAAAAAAAAAAAAAAAGTACCTTCACTGTGAGCGTGTGCAACGCTGGCTCATATTTGGAGCGGAACTTTTCAGGCTGAACAATGACAATCTGACCAGGAGACGCTTTGAGCAGTTTGGCTACTTCAGAGCTGAAGGAGTGGCGGAAGGTGAAGTCCTCCCTCAGTGCGTTACCTGACAGAAAGATGAACAGCAGTGAGAAAAAAATCCTGATATATTTCTGATTGAAATTTCAAGAATATCCAGAAAGAGTTTAAGATGGTCTGTGTACAGATCTTAGACAAAAGAAATAAAGGAGACTGAATGTCCAAAGATTTAAATCTTATAGTACTTTCATAGCAGTCTGGTAACGTATCATAAGTCGTATGTCGTATGCTTGTATCCATCTTGATGGTTTAGAGACACAGAACTGCACAACATTCACCAATTATAATAAAATGTAGTGATGCATTGCATCCAGCTCTTGGTGAAACTACTTACAAGCCTCAATGTAGCTCTCATATGCCGGGTCCTCTTCGCTGGAGAACACACCAACTATGACAGCATCATCACCATCCTTGATGAGCTCCTGCACCTGTTTGACAGCCTGGACCTGTTTGGAGGGAGGCCCTGCCTGCTCAGCCATGTAGTCAACGATGCCTAGACCAAACATGAAGGAGGTAGATAAACAGAAATTGAATGTGCATCTTGGCGCACATAGAGCACATGAAAACCTCAGCATAGAAGGAAAACAGCGAGAGATGGGACTTACCATACTTCTCTCTGGGTCCGTTGTAGTCAAACACTTTGCCCTTCCTGAAGATCTTCAGGGTGGGATAGCCTGTCACTCCAAAGCGTGAGGCAATTTCATTCTCCACAGTGGCGTCCACCTTGGCCAGAGGAATGGGAGGAGAGCGCTCACTCAGCTCCTTGGCTGCCTTCTCGTACTCTGGAGCCAAACGCTTACAATGTCCGCACCTGAAGGTCAATAAAACAGGCCAGTAATGAGGAAGAGGTTTAAAATGGTTTTAGAAAGTTTGATTATCTGTCTAATGCACGTCTGCGTCGCGTCTAAACCAATACATCTCACTATCTGTATTTTTTAATTGACAGTCTGCTGACTGACCATGGTGCGTAGAACTCCACCAGGATGATGTCTGCGTTGTTAACTGTCTCGTCAAAGTTGTCTGTGGTCAGCACCAGTGTAGCCTCAGGAGGGGGCTTCCAGTCTGGCTGAGCCACCTCTTTGACCCGCTCCACAATGGCTGCAACAGTCAGACAATCACCATATTAATGCTAATTCTTCTTTTTTTTATTAAAAAACAGGAAATTTGTGTTTAATGGCTGTACTGATTTATTCCTACCCTTCTCGGTCCTGTCTCCATCGTAGTCCACAGGCTCCCCCTTCTTAAGGATCTTGATGGTGGGATAGCCCGACACGTCAAACTTGCTGGCTACCTGTGTGGCTACTGTTGCATCCACTTTGGCCACAGGTATAGGGGGGTCATTCTCTTTTAGAGCTTGGGCAATTTTTTCATACTCTGGTGCAAACTGTTTGCAGTGGCCACACCTTGAAGGATAAACACAGAATAGATGAATAATGGCACGTTTGCAAGGCTGTGGAAAGAAAGATGGAAACTTGGGGTGGATTTGTAACAGGAGCAGAGTAATTTAGTTAACAGCAAACCTACCAAGGAGCATAGAACTCCACTAAAACTGTGTCTTTCCCCTCGATGAAAGTGTCAAAGTTTTTGTCGTTGAGGACCAGCACCCCGTTTTCTTCTTTCACTTCTGTGTCATCATCTTCATCATCGTCATCCTCCTCATCATCACTGTCCTCTTCATCAACCCCCTCTTTCTCCTCTTCTGTGGCATCTTATACCAAAAAAAAGTAAAAAGAAAACATACAGGTTGGTTTCAGAAGGAGTGAAGGTAGAGCAACGTGTTACCACCACCTGAATGCTGCGTGTTTTTACACTCTTTAAGTAAACAGGACAGACGTGGACGTAGCATGGAGCAAGTGAGAGCCACACATATCCTGTCTGTAACAGCTGTGCGCCTGCACCGTCACAACGCTGCACACCGACAACTCATGACAGAAAAGGGACTAATTGAGTTGAACACTCGGGCGTCTGGTAGCAGCATATTTCTGTGTGGAAGTCCTGCTGACATTAGCTGACCCTGCTAGCCTTGTTAGCTAGCGCGCTAACAGGACAAGCAGTCTCTACAGTAACTTAGCTAGCTAGTATGCATAACAGTAACTCGCAGGAAACGGGCACAAGCTGCTTTACCGTAACTTGTCCAGTTGCAATAATCACACTAGGTTGTAAAAAAAAATAAAATAAAAGGCTCAGTCTTACCATCTTCACATCTGCTGACAGTTGCGAAATGTGCAACACCGAGCAGCACAATAAGCAGCAGAGCAATCTTCCTCATTGTCCACAGACGACGCGGCCCCGCGTTAACGACTTGGTTCTCCGAAGTAGCCGGCTAATTAACTTAGCTAATAACACTGATGAATGTCATCAAAACACTGTCGGCTGCACAGACACGCTGTCTGGATCAATACTGACGAGTGGCTGCAGGAACCTCAGCTTCGTGCTTTCATACAAACTAACTAACGACTTCTGAAAACACGCACGACGCCGCCTCCGCCGGGAACTTCACTGACTTGCCAGCCTGTGATTGGTTCCCATCGTCGGCTGTCGTCCAATCACAAGTCGCCACTCAATTCCCGAGCCTGATACGTTGGAGGTTGCCATTGGTTACTCCAGCCCCTCGTCCCCGCGTGTGATTTGCGCACATGGGAACAGGCCAGTGGGTCATGACTGAGAGCAGGGGGACATCTGACTTTAATGACTTTATTTTCAGTCCGTACTCCTCATATGATGCTCAAACTATTCATCTTTGCAGCCTAAAGGTGACAGTGTATTTAGAGAACAGATCAATATAATCATATAATATAATATAATCATGTGGGGAGAGGAGCCAGTGCAGTGATCTGTGTCTGCCACTTTGCAGGATATGGGTGGAGTACTCACAATGTATTATGATAAGAGATATGAACGTATTTATCTACGTACAGAATGTGCAACTTCAGTGCACATATAAGTATTTTTAATTGGTACACTGTTAGGCTTTCTGGCCCCTCTCCTCACTCTCAGGCTCCTCGTGCACCAGGGCCTCCACCACTACCTCTGTATGAGTGGCCTGAGGTTTTAAGCAGCAATAATTCTTTGTTTTAGTCCACTGGTCAGCTTGCTTCTCCAGAACATCCTCTGTCCAAACCCTGATGAGTGAGTCTGATGCTGGGAGAACCAGACAGCTTTGCCCCCTTAAATAAGTCTGCAGCTCTCGATCATTTGGATTTTCTTCTGCTTTTTTTCCAAGTTGCTGCAGATAATTTGATGTCCAAACAGTCTGTGAGGGTTTTTTTCTGCTTTGACTTCTCTGCTGCAGGAGTTGCAGTATCTTCTGTTCTAGTTTGAACCTGTAAATGCAGTGTCATGTAGGAAATCATATGATTTTATTCTCATTTTGTAATTTATAATATTACAGTATTGGTTAAAATGGTTTAATTAAGCCCAAAACTACACAGATGCCAGTCAAATTGTAATACCTGAGCAAGGGAGATGCAGGCAGGTTTTCTCCATGACCATCTGTGTGATCATTCATCAGCGTGTCTTCTATCATTTGTATTTTTACAAAGTCCTGCAACAGAACCACAAAATGTTTAACTGTATATGAGTGTAAGCACTGTATGCATGTGTCTCTGTTTTTTTTTTTTTTTTTTTGCATGTTTGACATCAGACTGCCTCACCTGTGTATCCACATGAGAAGATTCCTGTACAGGTGAGATAACAGGACTTTCTTCCACGTAGCAATGAGCTTTGGAGGGCAAAGTGTGGTGCAGGCTGTTTGAGAGGGCGTCGAGTCTGAACAACAGTTCATCTACTAAGAGTTCAAACTCTTCAAGGTAATAAGTCTGAAAAAAAAACCCCAAAATAACTTTCTGAATTTTTGAATATGTAGATAAAATGTGTGAAAGTTATTTATTTAGTGTGACTTGACATCAACAATCAGCTGGGTTTATGCAATGTGGTCTTTAAATAGCACAGCCAGTGACGTGACAGTTTATAGTTACAGAATTTTTGTTTATTGAAAAAAAGGAATGAATTTCTCTCACCCTTCTCTCCATGTAGTTATCGTTCAGGGTCTGTCTTCGTTGCAAAGTGAGCTCAGACATCTTCTGCCTGACACAGCTGGCTAATTCTGCCACAGTGAAGACTGTCCTTCTGCTCCGAGAGCTTCTGGTGCTTCTGACTGTTGTGGACACCACAGCCATCACCTGAACGACAGATGGGCTGTTAGAACGTAAGTGTGATAAAACTTTGTGAGATTTGTTTTTTCCCCATTGAAAAAGCAAAAGCAATTAATCAGTCAGTTTCTAAACCACTCAGTCACTGTTTTTACACAGAGGGATTTTTTTTATATGTACCACTGCTATCCACACCACAGTGGAGGACAAACAGAGCACTCCATCGGAAAGGAAGTAATGTCCCGATAGGTGGAGGCCCCTATCGGCCCTGTGACCCCTGTAGTAACAGAAGACGGTCTGAAGCGAGCGAGGAAGCGAGCTGAAGGCCCAGTTTTGTACAAACAGCAGATTTCCCACACATGAAAGGGCCACCAGCAGGATCAGACCTGAAATCTAGGACAGTACAAAGTGGAGAGTTTCACTCTCTGTCTCTCAGTTCAAACTAATTGCACATATTTTACTACAGTATATAGAAAAGATACATTAGAATGTTTTTTAATTTCCCTTTAAATAGCCATAATTCTGATAAGGCATCATACAAAACTTGAAAACTTGATATAGTCTTACAAAGAACTGTAGACATAGTGGTTGAATTGAACACTGCTCTTAATGTAACCGGTGGTGCTTCACTTTGTGCTTACCACTGGCCTGAAGAGGCTGACGAGCGAGCGAATGAGGAGCGTAGCTGAGGGAGCCAGGGTCCTGTTCGCCCTCAGCAAAGTCACACACTTTGTGGTGAGAAGGAAGAGGGTGACGCCACATAACGTACGAATGTGCTGCAGAGACAAAGAGCATCTTCATCACTGTCAATCGTCATCTTTAAATCCCACATTGTGATATCTTGCAGGACGAAGACAGTTGGGCTCTCCCAATGTGTTTGAAAGATGTATATAAGACAAATAAACAAAACTTCTGCGCCTTCTTTAACAGTCCTATAAGTACAGTGTAAGGTTTAACTTGTCAGTCTAACATCGTTATGCCAGTAGACTATGTGTCGTACTGTCTTTCCACTCCTTGTTTCTATAGCTTCGCTAATTTCTTTCTCTCACTTGTTCCCAGGTGGCCAACAGGTTGACATCAGCATGTCCTCTGTAGTTGTGTGTCTGCAGCTGCTCCACAAGTTCCATGGTAAGAACGGAGTGATAGACGTAATAAACATAGTACACGAAGGTCACTGTCAGCAGAATGAGCTGCAAAAGAGAGAGAGAAATTAGGTATATTTCTACAGCAGTGAAGCAGAATTGGAAACATTTTATACATATATATTGTAATGCTTTTCGTTTGTGCATGATCATGTAGGATTTGTTCCTTTTGTCTGGGTGCCTTTATGCATATGCGATAAGACTCACTTCCAGCCAGTTGTAGGGTGTCCTGCAGTATCCCATCAGCCCTTGCTGCCCTATAGTGGACACTTGAAGACAAAGTTGCAGCAGGGAAAAGAGAAGGAAAAGGAGCTGGAGGGGGGAAAGAAAAAGCATGAGGAACTATTAGCCAACGAAATGATCTAAATGGTCATTGTTAGTGCAGCATTGATGGAACATGCAATACAGTGTTGTGTTTGTTTTTCCTCTTAAGCTTATTAAGTTGTGGTTTGTAAAGTTTTGGATATAGACTTTCCATCCTCAGCATCTGAGTGGCTGTCTGATGTTGTTATTTTACTGCTAAAGGCGTTTTACCTGGCAAATCATCACAACATAGTCCCACACAGCAGGCGTGCGATACACTCTAACTGACTGGACTTTGGAAGAAGGCAGGAGGACTCCGGTGGGGCTCTGCTCAGTGAGCAGTGTGACGCTGGTGAACAAGTTTGGTGCAGGGCTGTACAAGGTGAAGTGGACGCTAATGGCCACTGTCTCTCCGCCCAGCCAGCCACTTGAATGCAGATGCTTCAGTCTGGAAACGGCGTCGGACCTGATGACAATATTGACACCATGACCTAAACCTGATCTTACAGGAATATTTATGGCGGATGTTTGCATCTGGGAGAGATCTATTTTAAAAAAGCATATCAGTTTTTTGTGTGTGCCTGCGTATGGTACTTCTTACTTTGTGTGTCCTAAAACAACTGTAGCACTTGGTCCGGAGTAGCAGCCCAGGCGACCACATGTACTTGGAGACTTTGTCACAGGAATCTTGACACTGGAGTGTGGGTAACTCAGTGATCTGCTCCCCATTAAAAACAGAGGGAGACACTCTGGTACAGTGGTGACAACAGAGGCCTGAGAAGCCGGTATATAAATCAAAAGGTAAATTCAAAGCTAAATGAATACTTCAGTAAACATACAGTAAGCATAACAATTTGTAATTTGTTTTATTTAATGTGGAAAACTTTCAAATGTATATGTGTATTTTTTCCCAAACATATTTTTTTATATTCCAGCATTTTCAAATATTATTACAGATAAGAATAAAATAGGCAGTGGAATACTACATGTACTGCAAATGCATCTCTTTTTGTTACATACCCAGCACTGAAATGTGCGGGGAGCCTCCATCTTCCGCAGGATTGGCTCTCCAATCAAAATGTGTGACTATCAAATGAAAGGTCATAAATGATATTTAATTACTATCACTGTAACTCTTTAGTAGTAAAACATAAGATCTTTCTTTGCCCGTTTCATTTTTTAGGCGTCATTTCTTACCTCAGTTTTGATTGAAACATTCTTGTACAGCAGATTTGGCAAACTGGTCTGAGTCCACTTCCACCAGTCCTCATGCTTTTGTATGGACATAAATGCATTATCATGGTCTCTATGGAAAGATAAATGATTTTTAAATGCTTGGAGTTTTCATCAGAGAATGAATAAAGACAAAGGGAGACAGCCTTTGTTACCTTGTAAATAGTTTTTTGACAAATGTATTGAGGTGGTATTGGTCATGGAATGAGCTGCCATAAGATGTACACAGCACCAGGAAAAGCATGAAGACACAGACAGAGAAATCTCTGGAGGACGAAGAGAAACAGATAATTCCTTAAACCGTTTTATATACAAAAAGATGGACAAACAGGAGCACACACACAGAAAGAAACAGAAAGACACCTGAGGTTGTTCCAAAGATGAGCTTCTCTTCTTTTCTTTCCACGAGTTTTCCTCAGCTCTGTCGGTGGGCGCACAAGACGCAGATACCGAGTTCGCCGGCGAGCTCTAAGCAGCTGTCGAATCCCAGAGGATAAACTTTATATTTCAGAAGAAACATGCAGAACTGATTAAACTGAAATAGAGACTGGAGATTACCTCTTCAAGACATGAAGGTCTCTCCAGAGGAAAGACAGATGAAGTGAAGTGCTCTTTTGGATGAATAGCACCATTGTGGTCCTTGATCTCAAACTCTGTAACGCTGAAGAAACTATGAAAGTCTGATCTTTTTCTGTACCACAAGGAGACCAGCACTGCTACTGTAAGTATCTGGACAAGAAAAAACAGTATTTTGATATACAGTCATAAAACGTATTAAACCAATTTAATTTGTATGTATGTAATTGACACCAGGCAGGTATTAATTTACCATGACCGGCTGGATGAAGAAGATACAAGACATCAGGGAAAAGAAAAGCGAGTGTATCCAAAGCAGAACCTGGCTGCTTCTGAATCTAAACAAACACACAGTTACAGTTACGGTGTGACACTGAAGTGAGTAAACGATATACAACCATCCACTTAATGCCAATGCACCCTCACCTCATTCCCAGCACAGTAGAGAGGATCAGACAACAGAGTGACAACAGCAGACACAGTGCCCAGGCTAAGTAGTGGGATGTTCCTCTCAGTTTGTTGAGGATGTAGGAACCACTGCTGTGACCAGGCCACAGTTTCTCAAAGCCACAGTGAGATGAACATTTTTCCAGAGGAATGACTTTATTTCCATCTCTTATAATCGACAAAAGATCCTGCTGGATTCTGCTTTTACTTAAATAATCAAACTCGTTTCCCCGTGGTGACTGATCAAACTCTTTATCCTCTGGTACCACACTGCTACCACATGTTAGAGCATCCTCCTTTCTTACAATCACATCTGATTGGACTGCACGTTCTTCATGCGTGTCTTTATTTTTCAGAATCATAGTAGACATTGACGGCAAGTCTCTGCCCTAAACACAAAAAGAAGGGCCAGACAGGGATTAAAAAAGCTCTACGCATAAGACATGGAAAAGGGGAAAACGACTGAGGCTCTACCTGGTGTTTCTTCGACCAGGCTGCCTGTGTCTGCTGCTGAAGACCAGTCCAGGACAGATGGGGCTCAGATGTACTGTCATTTACTGAAATGCCATCTAGTAGTAGTAGATAAAAAAGTCCATATAATATAAGACTGCGTATTGGTTCTACAGAACCACATTATTAAATGTTCATTTGTATCGTATTATAGAAAACAGTACAGAAAGTTAGGGGAGACACTGTGGGATGAATCTAAACCTCAAAGCTCACCTTCAAAATCATCCTTTTGAATTTTTCTGCCCTTTGCATGTTGTACTCCTGACCCCATTATCTTGACCTTACGCCATCGAAACAGACAAGATATCACTGTTGCTGCGGGCAACACTGCCAGCGCGCTTAATATTCCTGTCGTCACAGAGGTAGCTGAAATGTCAATAATTCCCAATTCGAGTGGCAACTGTGAATAAGACATTGGACAACACAGCGGTATGGGTAACATGTTTTAACACTTTCACGCTTCACACTTTGATGGTTTATATTAACGTACCTGCTCATCCATTTGTGATATCATTACAGTGTTCACACAGGTGTACCCCAACAGCAGTAACAGGCACACAGTAAGTCTTTGGCTGTGTGTAAATGCGTTAGGGCTGGGGCAGATCAACACACTGATCCAGATGTGGTAGTCGGCCAAGTAGTCAGAAAGCTTTAGACTCAACATCTGCAAGCATACATGTAGATCCACAAGTTTATATGTGAGAAGAGATTAAATGTTGTTTTTTGTATACCTGAATGTTATGTACAGTGGCAAGAAAAAGTATGTGAACCTTTTGGAATTTCATGGTTTTCTGCATTTTTCCACTATGACTATGAGGTTTTTATGGTTGTTCTCATTAAAAACATGAAAGACGATATTTTTTTGTGTTATTACTTTAGGCACAATATATTTTTTAATACTGTTGATGTAGATAAAGATCAGATCACATTTAATGACAAAATAATGCAGGAAACCATAAAATTTTAAAAGGTTCACATAGTTTTTTTGCCTCTGGTACACACAGTATTTGTGAGTGTTCTACCTTGGCAAAGCCTATTCCCTGCGTGCAAACGCGGAGCATCCTCTCCACTTTGCCGTCACCTTTGCTCACAGCCAGCCAACACTGACCAACAAACAGCCAAGCACGTCCCTTCACGTAGTCTCTGTTCACCTGCATTAAAGGTAAATTAACAAACACCTTGATAGTCCAAGCACAGAGCACATCCAGAAATACTAAACTCTGTCGGTCTTTACCTCAGATACCTCCACCTGTTTGAGGTACCACTGCGGGGAAGGCCCAGAGTTGTCATGCCAGATGTGAACCCCCCACACCAGCCCCAGGCTGTCCTCGGTACTGTGGTGTCAGAGAGTTTATATTTTTAAAGTTACTCAAAGTGTTACAATCTACGGTAAAATGTCAGTATAGTAACTTTATGCGGGAAACTACTGTAACTAGATTTTATTTGTATCATAATAAAGGACATGCATAGAAAATTTGGAGAATTTTACCTGATTATAAACGTATCTTGAGAGTTCCTCCTAAACAGAGTGCATCCTGGGACCTGTAGTTCTCTTGTCTGCGAGGTCCCATCTTCACCATACAGCACTATGTAAACCTGATAAGAATGGTTCCCACACACTGTAATCCTGGGCTTCACTGGATTGTGCTATATTCCACAACAGCTCAGCTACTAATGTTGACATTTTGAAAGCACACAGTTGTTTTTGTTAAGAGAATAATTTGAACCAATTCTTTCCACTGCATTCAGTGATGCTTGTTGAGGGATGTCTACAATTTCTACATGTCAGTTTCAAAGTGATTCATCAAAATGTAGAAGCCTTTATGTGCAGTGTGACAAGTGCTGCTGGTGAGAATGAACGACTTTACCTTTGCACTCATACAGGCTGCAGAGCAGATGCCGGTGTGGATGGTAGCAACATAGAAATATGGGTCAGATGCAGAGTTATCAGGCAGATAGTGGACTCTGTGATTCTGCTTGAAGACCATGTCGGCCTTCTTACACAGAACCCTCCCCAGGATGTACAGGCATAAACACAGAACGAGCACACCTGGCACTGTCAGATCTCTGGACACGCTGAGGTCCAATAACAACAGTTATTTCATGGCTGTTATTTTACAACAACAATGAAAGAAACCTTATCCATGTACACATTTTCAGAGATTTCATGATTAGATTAGTTGAATATTTAGTAAGCTTGCTACAATCACGGTAAAAGAGTTTTGGTGTTACCTTAGGAATGAGCCCAGATCAGCTGAGTCATGACTTCCCTCAAGCTGTTGCTGAACCACAGTCAGTGGCCTCAACTGGTAACAGCTAACACAAACAGCAATTACCAAGTGATTAATGTATGTTAATCATCATAACGTTCAGTACTTTTTTTGCATCTATGTGAGCTTCTTTTGTGGTCATTTCACTTTTTCAGTGCCTTACCTGCAGTTGACTGTGTCTGTGTCTGTTTGCTGTGTTCTGCAGCCTTGGTGTGTCCAGGCCCCCTGGTGGCTGTCCCATGACAAACACAAGCTGCTGGCCACTGTGAGACTGTACCTGATCTGTTCACTCAGGTGCTTGTGTCTTGGTGCTTTCCCAGCATTCAGCAGGGCCAGGTGTCCAACTCCCGCAGCTGCAAATTTCCACAGTTACTCAAGTCAACTAAGTGCAGAATCACTAGTGAGACCAGTAGATGGGGCCAAGAAACATCTTACTGTTGAGATAGGATGGAGGCAGAGTGATGCATGTGGTGTTGCTCTCCCAGCGGTGAATCCTGTGCAGATGGTGCATGCTGGATGTTGGCCTGTCAAACATCCTAGTGCGACAAAACATTTTTATTTCAAGCCTTGCCTCTCAGTCAAGACTAATGTTTTTGTTCAAATGCTGCTCTTACTCATAGAGGTAATAGCTCTAGAACAACAACCCAAATGACTAAATGTGTACCTGAAAAGCAGCATGATTGGAAACACTTTGCTGGACAGCGGCTTAAACGTCACACTGAGCTGGATGGCCTGCTGCAAGTGCTCCTGGGTAATGTTGAAGCTGTGGTAGTTGACCTGGTTGTGGAGGAGGACGTACTCACGCACAGAGCGTTCCTACAGCAAAGATCACATGTTGTTGGAGTAGGTCATTCAGGAAGCTCACGATTAGAGCAGCAACAATTACATCATATGACAGATGAAAGATACTGTCACCACTGTTAGAAGTGACATTTTATGTTGCTAGGACACACGTGGAGGTGTATGCAATACACAATCCTGTCAATGGTTTCACACTGTGTACATGGAGGATGTACCATTGGGTGCAGAAACGTAAGGTTGTAACATACATTTCTTTGTGGTAGCTGCAGCTCAATATTGATCGGCTGAACGAAAGAGTGAATATGGATCTTTCTCCTCGTGCTGCACTTGTACAGATTCAGGTCGACGACTGGCCCGTTCAGCTGGAAATAAACAGAGGCAGTTAGACCATTGTTTTGCTTTTAAATCACCTAATGTTCATACACAGTGCCGCGCTCACCTTTGTAGTGTAGGGGACCCAGGTATAGGGGCTGTGGGCGAGCTCCGTCAGCACACTGAGGACACATGGTCGACGCTGCTCGTTCTTACACTCTCCACTTACACAAACAAACAGGTGCTGCATCAGAGAAACAGGGATGTGGAAGGTGGTTGAGCCACTGCTGATGACTGTGGAGTTTAGGTACGTAGCGTACAGGGTAATGAGACCAGCGCTGATGTTGTGCTCCCGTGCCTCATGGGACAAGATGTATTTCTGAAAAGACACATTTGATGTCAAATGCAGGCTCACAAGAAGTGAGTATGAAGAGACATGTTTGCTAACACAAGAGCGGGTCTGTTGTCTCTTACCAACATCAGGTCTGAAGCAGTCTGATGAACATCAGCAATGAGCTGGGCCAGCTGCTTTGCTGAAGTCAGTCCTCCTCTTCCGATGTGAACACCAGTCTGTGACTCTGAAGTACAGCCACGAGGAGCAGCAACAGTAGTTGTCATGTTTTCACCATTAGGTGAGTCTGATTCTAGGGCCTGGGTAATGAGTGAGGACTCGGGACTAAAGGCAGCAGCCTGCAGGGTGTGTGAGAGCACTGTGATCAGGGTGTTGAGTGTCTTGGAGTCCAGACTGTACTGAACTGGAGAACTCGACTCCAGAAACTGGTCTGAAATGGCCTGAATATGAACTATCACTCGTCTGGCACCCACCAATGATACCTAAAGGAACAGGAAAAGTATGAGACAAAACATTTCATCTTTCAGGTACATCTATCAGTATCTGTCAGAGAAAGAAGACAACCATCCACCTACTTGACGTGCACTCTGCAGAATGTCTTTGAGAACACAGAGGTTGTCCTCCATCGACTGCTACAATCAAATAACACGTTATCATTATTCTGCCTCACAAGGTGATTCTGGTCATCTCAGTTTACAGTGTAGGTCTATGTATGAGTACCTGTTCACTGCTCTCGAGCTCACACACTGTGCAAATGAGCACAGTGCGTAGTCGTGTCTGGGTGAGTGTGTTGGCCTCTGTGTCCTGGCTGAGTCTGTTGAGGATGCTGCCGAGGAGACTGATGTAGTTACGGATCTCCACACTGTTCCCAAGCTGGACCAGAGCTGACAGGTTCCTCAGACCAGATTCTGTACTGGAGTGAAAGAGATTGTAAAACCTGGTGCTGTGGGAGATCTGCAGTGTTTGACTAATGCGATATGAGAAAGGGTTAGGGAATAAGGAAGGAATATGTTGAGTTCTGCCTTTGTGCTTTGTTAATATTTTCAGATCAGTTAAAATTATTTGTGGATTTGCAATCAGCTGCCAGATGGATAAAAACCCTGTATATCATAACATAACAGGCTTGGTCTTTTATTTGGCACTTTAGATCTAAAAATCTATGGAAGAACAGTTGTACTTATATACAGTACATCCAAACTATGATAATTTATTAATAAATTATCATAATGTTAAACCTCAGACATGTATTTTCCTAATTAAGGGCATGTTCCACATTAAAATAAATTATGAACCATCAAAATCCTTTGATACAACTTGTAAATGCATCATAAGAATGTACTTTTAAAAAATGATACTGGGTAATGTAAATACAATAACCTGAGAGTTCACTGATATCAGAGTCAGTATGTTGTGTATTTGTTTGATCAAAACAGGAACATGAGACATGAATATTCTTCATGTGATGTGATGATATGGTTTTGAGTGATTCTTACAGCTCCAGATCAGGGTCATGACGGGAAGAAGAAGAGTCTCTGACGAAGCTTGGATGGACTTGAACAGTGACAGGACACGGTTTAGTTGCTGTCCCATATGTGCTTCTGATTTCAATATAAATGGTCACTATGGAAACAACAGCAACATGTCTTACTTAATCACAAGGACGTCTCTGTGATAAAATGCTTCACCTTTGTGTAGTCCACGTGGACTCATAAATCAGTGTGTATCTGTGTGACCTTCTCTGGGTGTTTTTACCTTTGTAGTCATCACTGGGGTCACCTGAAGGAAGCCGGAAGTAGTACTGAAAGTCTCTCCCCTGGTACATCATCCTGGGGGTTCTGCCTCCAACACTGAAGCTGTACTCATACATTAAGTCCTTCAGGACACACACACACACACACACACACACACACACACACACACACACACACAGATGTGGGTTCACATGAATAGGACAGTATAAGAAATCAAACTTGAACACGTGCATTTGTTGTTTGTTATGATGATAGGTATGCTGCTGTGTGTTTTATGGGAACATTGAAATTTTAACATTTCAGTCTTTTTTTTATCACTTTTCCAGTTATTAACAAAACTGCTGCAAGTGTCTTGACGAGGCCTAAAAAGGCAAGTTTTCACCTGCACTGACTCACTCACATTCACCTTCACGTTACAGATCTCGTGCCCCCAGAGAGCTGAGATGTTCTGTCTGTCTAAAGATCCAAGAGTAAGTGTTACGGGGACACAGTTTTCTCTATAGGTGCTCATTCTGCCACATTATTCTCCCCATCATCTATTGAGGTTATTGTTATTTTTGTTACCTTTTATTATTCTCCCCTCTCTTAATATCTTCTCTGTTTTCTCTCCTTCCTTTGGTTTTGTTTTCCTCTCTGTGTATTTATCATTTTGTGTAAATTGAGTGCTTGCTCATTTCAATCTCTGTGTATACATGTTGCGTGTGTGTGTTTGTATCTGAGACATGAAATACCTCTTTCCCTGAGGTGCAGAAGATGCTGAAATGTGTGTGTAACTCCATCCCTTTGACCGGCTGTACCTGGCATGTCACGCCCTTTGGAGCAGGCTGGGTTTTAAAGAAAAGCTGAGTCCGTCCCAGAAGACCGTCTTTAGATTCTGTAAAACAGGTAACAATTAGACCAGTATTCAGATCTCCTTAACGGCCATTTGGGCTAACATAGGATTAATGTTATCATCATTATTGTTATTATTACTACATCCTTTTTGCAAAACTCACAATTTATTTATTATACATAAATAAATGTACACATATAAAATACAAGTTATTTTATATAATTTAATAATTATTACTAATCACTCATTAAATTTTAATTATTACATTTTACTCTTAAAAAATAAATAAAAACCACACAGTAATAAAATTGAGACTTGTGTCACGGCTACATTTCCCCATAGCTTCTGTTATCACATTCAATTAATATTAATGCCACACACACAAAAATATAACTTATTGTTCGAAACTTGCTTTCACTGGCAGTGACTTCCAACATGTATCTGCTCCCTGGCATCAGACTGAAGGGTCTGAAGCTTAACAGAGACGAGGACGTTCCTGGGACGATGGAAATGGAGAGAACGATGACTCAAGACTGAGATATAGAGTGACACAGAGAATTCATTCTAAAAAAATATTGAGTTTCCTCAATACTGCACCTGTGAAAGTGTAGGACTGGAAAAGGCGCCTGTCTACTGGGTCTCGGGGTAAATCAAGCAAGGTTTGCTCCTGGATCCCTGCAGATGGCCTGGGATCCACCAAATTACTCCCCTCATCTTCATGTACTGTTGAACCAAACACTGAGTCTTCCCCTAGACTGAAGGTCTCACCATCCACACCTGGGAATATGCATGAGTAAACATTCAACCCCTCACACTAGTAATAATTACTGTTGCAAACACAGATATCTACTGGACCTGTTGGTCTTCCTGCTGAAATCCCTGGGTCTCCCTCATCCGCACTTGTCAAGGAAACATCATAATCCGGATCTGTGTAAGAGTTGGCTTTAATACACAATCCAGCAACACATAACACATAGTGTGTCTGTAAATATAAGAAAATGCATTTGCAGGTGTTTAACCCCCAGACCACAGAAGCTTCACACATAAGAGTCCAGTTTTTTCTCACCTAGTCGACCTCCCACGTCACCAGTCTCCAGAACGGGAAGAGAGAACTCCCAGTCTGCAGAGGAGTCTGGATCATTTGGGAATTCACTGAAAACATTGCCTAAGTGGTCTGAATATAGACCACCACTGTTCTCAAGGGCTAATGGCGGGTATTCAGCGGAGGGGTGATACTCTGCAGGGTCAAACTCTCCCAGAGGACGATAAAGAATCTCCTCTCCTGCACATGAAGAGGACAAGCTTTGAGCTCTACATATACTATCTTTAACACACTTTACATCTAACAAACAGGAGTAAATACTGCTGTCTATAGTCTACCCCAGCATTAGCAGTATAAGAATAATACACACAGTTGTACAATCTAACCTTGTCTGGCTCTGGCTGCTGAGATACTGAATACTAAGACACAATTTACAGTGCATTCATAAACACACCAGCTGTGTTTGACATGTTTCCCCTTTTTTTGGATGTTGTCCTGCTGTCACTCAGGTCCACGTTTTGCTTTTTGGTTCTAGTTTTAGAGGTGTGCTCAGTCAGGAAGACAGGAACTGAATCATGGGTGTAGTCTGCAGTATCTATTGCAGGTGGGGTCTCAGTGGAAGTGGCAGGACCCTTGATGACTGTGGAGGGAGCACTGAGGTCCACTTTATGACAAAATGGGACTAGAAAAGAACATGATTAATTAAGTATTTTGTAAATGAAACACTGGGAATTTAGTTATAATTTAATATTACAAACTTTATTATTCTAAACCGAGTATTAAACTGGATAAACATGGATTTATTTTACCTTCAGTGACCGGCTTGGAAGACGCATTGACCAGGTACAGACGCCAGGAGTACTGGATCATATCTGAGGAAACGCCACAGTCTTCACACTTGGCAGTGACGGAGAACGGCTGATCCCAGTTCACCTGGTCTCCTGAGCACTGAGGGCAATAAAGTGACACCTTCCTGGTTTGGAAATACATTTAGACACATGTTAAACTCAGCTTTATTTTTCACACTGTGTTGGTTAAGACACATCTGTAAGCACTCTGCAGAGTATTTCTAACTCTTACCCAAGCACATTGGGTGTTATTGTGATGAAGGTCTCTGATGAAGCTGAATGCCCTCTGCTGTGGATGGTGAGAGTGACCTGAAACTGATCAAAGTTAGGTTTTAAGAAACCAACGGGAAACGTGAGCACAGGCGAGGATGAAGGAATGTGCTGGTTGAAGCAGGAGCTGGTGACTGAGCTGACCGGTTTACATGTCCAGCTGTAGCTGTGAAGAGGAAATGAAAATATGTTATTCTCCAAACAAACTTGAATCCAGTCTTTTCAGAAACACCTGTAATGCTAGAGTCTAATGCAGGGTTGGCAATGTATTTTAATAAACTTTGTAATAACTCTTAAAGGTCCATTTCAGTGGAGTCCACAGTTTCTACCTGAGTGGATTCAAGGGGAAGTCAGGGTCATAAGATCTCTGCCCATCCAGGACTACCAGGGTGGTGTTCCTGTTGTTAATGAAGATGTTGGTGCCCCCCTGGATAAAAGCCACAGGAGGGCTTGGCATGACTTTTACCTTCACGCTGTAGTTACTGTACACCACACTGCCAATGACCTGGACCTGCAAAGGAACAATGGATAAAGAGCCAAAGCACAGTGGCTCAGTTTTATAAGAAAGAAAGGAGGAAGTCCTGTTTTTAGTGCTACAAGGACAAGTATCAACATAACCGTGAGTATTATTTCTACACTCAATATGAGAATTGGACAACATCCTTTCTATGTGCAGCAAGGTTTACATTTGAACTGCTTTTCATCCTCTAGCTGCACAGTCAATGAAGAAACCATATCTGCACAGCACCAACAACAGTCATCATCCACTCACCCTGGCCATGGCAGTGTAAGTCTCATAGTGCAGGAGATGACTTGGCAGTATTAGACTCTGTCTGTGTGTGTCTGTGCGAGGTAATGGGAAAATCTGCCCCACAGAGTCCAACAGGGCCCAGCTGTAGTGTAGGCCAGCGGCTGTGTCACAGTTCATGTCATTCTCATAGGTAACTCCCAGACGAACACTTTCATATCTCCACACCTAGAGGGCGGAAGGAGAGCAGAGGAGAAGCTGCTCTTTAGTTATACCCTTCCTGCATGTTGTAACTTGAGCTGACAGTCCTGCTGGTAACGTACCTGTAGCTCTAGAGGTCCCATGTTTTTGACAGGCGGAGGCTGACAGGGCCGATCCACAACAAAGATGTGGCTGCTCAGAGAGGCGGAGCTGACCAGGTTAGACACGGTCACTTCGATTCTGAATTCTCCTGTGCTGCAGAGAGAAACACATACACTAAATGTACACATGCAAAAAATGAACAGCAGAGTTAAGCAAAGAGGTCACGACACTTTACAGAAACAACGATTAGAAGACATTTGAACGCAATTATCTTTGTTCAGTAAATAGGAATCGCCACATATGGGTATTTTAAAATTATGGGCATGCATAAAACTTATAAGAAATTCAAGCATTAACTAATGTTTAATTCAGTAACCATGATAATCAAGTATACACACCTGTGGTAGACATACTGTTCTGTGCTCTGTCCCAGACTAGATGATCCATCTCCAAAGCTCCAGAGGAAGGTGAGGTTGGTCCCCACATTGACCCGGCAACTCACTGTTACCGTTTGCTTCTGCAGGACCGACGCCTGGTGGACCAGTCTGTTGAGCTTCACTGCTCTCTGGACTTCCAGCGGCAACACCTTGGAGGCGACGGATGTCTGACCACTAGACATGACTACAACTACATCAAACCTGCATCAGATTTGAATTGTAAGATATGTTGATACAGTATGTACACAAATTCTTATACCATCAATATTATTTCTGAGTTTAGTTAAAGGAAAACTCAACATTTCAATGTAACATTCACTTTTAAAGTTAAGGAGCTGGAGTAAGAAAACAAAATTATCTTAACAATATATTTTTTTTCCACCTAAGCACATACAGCATACTTGGCCTCTGTCTCATACCTGCCAGGCTTGCTGTATCGTTTGCTGATGGTCCTTGAGGTCGTTTTGGCTGACGTGGAGTCTCCAAAGTGCCAGATGAACTCCACAGGGTCGGGCACATCGGCCACAACCACTAGGATGATATCTGTATTTGTCGGATAAGCTCGCTTTGCTGCATAAATCCTCACTGCTCAGAGACATATACAGAGAGATAACACAAATATAGCATTCAAACAGAGCACAAACATCAAGTGCATTTTAAAATAATGTAAAATATTATATATATGTGTTTATAAATATTTGAAATCTATTATACAAAATACATACTAATTATTCATATAATTTTGATCAGAAAACTGCTTTTTAAAGTTTAAAGTAAAGTTTTTTTTTCCCTTTAGTATTTACAAGAAATAGAAACTCACATTGCTAAGTGTCAGTTAAAAGTACTTCCTTACCAGTGTCAGCCAGGTTGTCAACAGGACTGCTGGCTGGTTGCCAGTTTGGATTAACTTTAACTTGTGGTGATGGCTTCCTGTTCCCCTCTACACATACTCTCACGCTTTTGTTCTGAGAAGACACTCGATTCTCAGCTCGAAGCTCAACCGCAAATGTTCCGGTGTGGTTGAAAAGCAAAACCACCGCTGACTCTTCTCCTGTAGCGTAGCTGCAGTTTTTGTACTGTAATACTGTGTTCACCAGCAGAGAGACTGACATGTTTGTCCCAGCTGCAATGCTAAAAAACAACGCTAGTTTCTGATGTGTGGCTGTCACACTGGAAGTGTTCAACGGCAACTCTCCAACTGGGTCTTGGACAAGGATGTGTGTTTGAAATGAGGTACATGTGATTGGTTTGAAGGCCTTAACTGTGACATTGTAACACCCAGTTGTTGGAAGAGGCACATTTATGGTCCACTCTGCAGTTGTCCTGTTCACCACCACAGCATTATCCAGCTCCACACCTGCACAAATGTCTTCTCCAGCGGCCAGCTGAGCGCCTGACACACTCACCTTAAGGTCAGAAACAGCAGGACGCACAACTGCCTGTAGGAGCACAGAGCCACAATGTGAATGTGAATAAAAACACGTGCTCAAATGTGATTGAAGGATGGGTCTGGTCACATTTAATATCTGTATTGTTGATAAATCCCATTAAAAAGACCAGCTAATTTAGAAACACTGCTTATTTCTCTGTTGAGCTCCATTGTTGTCTAAGCACAGACATTCTGGGTCCTGTGTCCCAATGAGTATGAACACTGTAGTTTATTTTGAGCTAACGCTGCATACCCAGTCCTACTGCTGTAAATATGTCCTGAGAAACTGCTGTGGGGGACTGTTTCAGACAATTATTGAGCCTTTTAAAACTTTATTTTTGTGGGCTGTTTTTAAAAATGCATGTTTTCAGGAAGACCTAATCAAAAGTACTGAGACCAGGACTAAGACATGGTTGGTTTTGGCTTTTAATGGGATTTATTGGAAGGATAAATTTAATCAAATCACCAGCCTTGCAATTTAATCATTAATGCCTTCCAATGATGATATTTAAATCATAAAGCTGAGTACTCACAATATGGACTGTCTGCTGTGACACTGACACTGTGTGAACTCCCTCTCTGTCAAAGGTCCAGCTCTGGAGATATTTAAGTTTTTTTTTAATTGTCAGATAAAAACATGACACTGAACTGATGATGATGATTTGATATAAAATATAGCTGCTGTTGAATCAACACTGACTGTTTTTGTAACAAAAAAACTATTTTGTCAGTATCAATCATCAAATGATTAAATCAAAACAGCAGCATTTCTTCTACACTACAAACATCCCATAGTTAGTTTTCTCATTAAACTAAAGGATTTCTTCTCCTGACACTTTCAATGCCTCTCCTTGACTTTCTTGACTTTATTTATTGACTTCTGCAATGACACAGTTAGAATCTTGATAATTAAAATAAAAGAAGAATTTTGCAAGAGATTTTGCAAGAGAATTTTTTTTTACTCAACCAATGCTAAATTCTTCAAATATCTAATCTATCGAACAACTTGAATTCACATATTTCTTCATTTTTTAACAGCCTTGGTTATTTTTAGAAAAGAAAATGTGCAACACTTCTATACTGGTTGATAAGTGACTCTGAGAGGCAGATAATTAGAGAACACAGATTTTATACTGACATTGAAATATTATATTTATTGTTACACAGGTCATGCTGTAAACATGACCATGCTGATCTTGACATAATTAATTCACTGGGAGTATTTTGTATCTAAAGTTGCCTCATAATTACTGAACATTAACATTAACATTACTGAACGCTCAAACCTCTTAATTCTAAGGTATGCAATATAATGCAGCAGCATTTTCTCAGTTCTACATACCAAAATGCTGTTCAACCAGTTGTAATTAGGGAAGCAAGCTGACTTTAAACATACCTGCTCATCCCCTGAGTCCTTATTGACCTCTGATGTCTCCTGATTGAACCACCAGCAGAACCCTGTTTCCAGACCTTCACCCCCGTCCCCCTGCAGCATGATGGGGTCACTCGGGACTGCTGCTTGCGAGTCTGTCTGTTGGAAGAGAACGCCGGAGGGGATACCCAGAGGGCCGTGGAGCTCAGAGATCTCCAAAGCATCTGGAGAGGACTGCGAAACAGTGAGGTGGAGGGTGGAAGAGAGTGTGGAGAGGGCGTTGGAGACACGCACATCTAAACAAAAATGATAAGAAAAGACGGGAAAAAAAGGGAGCAAGACAATTTTACTGCTTTGTAATTCATGTTTATCTTATTATTTGTAGTTGTTCATCAATAACTATTTTAGTTATCTCTTGTTGGCCTACAGATTTCATATTTCCCTGAAGTTTCAAAAATCCAATCAGATGTCACAACAAATGAACCATCATCCAACACGTTGACAAGATGAGAGCTTTGACTTTTCAGGGTTGTGTCCAGAAAGTCCACAGTGACACATGTGAGGTCCTGTCCTCCCACACTCAGAATCCCTAAAAATCACAGAAAATGTTAAATTTGAAAGAAGGAAAAAACAAACACTGACATGATATGTTTTTTTTAAAATACAATTTATACTGAGAAGTTTTTCTCTGTGTAAATTAAAAAGAAAGCATTAAAAGGGATGTTCTAAATTAAATATTGTTGAAAAAGACATACAATATTTTATCACAGATAATCATTATTTTAAAATCAGATCTAGATTTTCTATTTTGCATTATGTTATAATTAACATTTATAATTAATATTAATTACATAAAATAAAATATAACTAAATTTTGCTGCCACATGACTGTATTATGTCTGCAGATGTCATGTAAATCATATTCCACTGCAAGACAACATTTTGTGTGCTTGTTCCTATGTTACATCCAATTTGTATAGTAAGTGAGTATTTTTTTTAAACATGGCTTCTACTGGTTTTTACAAGTATCTTTAAAATGTCTAAACCTTTAAAATTTGAAATACTTTAAAGTGATAATTTAATATGTACTCTGTAATAGCCTAATATGACATAATAACATGATAAATTATATTAATCATATGGTACAGGTCTTATAAACAAAACTAAACCTTAAATGAATCAAAAAAAAAATAAGTACTTCAAATTTATTTATATAATTAGTTATGGCAAATGGGTAAGTAACAGATTTTAAAATGCACTTTCATTTAGAAATGATCTCTATCACAAACAAACAAACAGATTTCTGTGCTAAATCAGAAAGATCCAAGCTCTGTGCAAATCCCAGAGTTGTGTTTTCTGTGTAAAAGAAGAAGGAACTGACCTGTGGGCTGGTTGGGGCGTCCAGCCAGGTTTCCAGAGACTTTCACAACAAAAGTCTTTCCAGCCTGCACTCTGTCTGGAGAAGCAGACAGACTGATGCTGTGCAGGAACGGTCCCTCGGTTCGGTAGAGCGCCACAGTCCCCTGTTCACACCCTACAGGCAAGTCCAGAAGACTAAGAAAGAATAGAAAAGAGTCTCCGAGGTCAAATCCAGCACAGATTAAACACAGCTTCAGAGGCACCAAACAGTCCTTAAAACTATACAACAGTTTTGAAATATTTTACTCAGACCCAGAGATGAGTTAGTTACTGAAAGGAACAAGGAGGAGGCAGCACCTTTGTCTCCCACTTTCTCCTCGGACATGCTTTGACCCTGCACTGGAGGATGTGTTGAAGCACTCACTGACAACCAAACCACATAGCCTGTGGTTGCTACAGTGACAGCTCTCCAAGCTCAGTGCTGCAGCCTGGTACCTTCAATGACAAACAGAGACGGTTATAGTGTAACCAGAAAGAAGAAAAAGCTCACTGGGTTTTTACCTTCTGTAAAGATGTTGTATGTTCACGGTAACATGTCTGTGTGTTTTATAAGAGGCTCCCTAGAAGTTGGGACACACAGATTTGTTGAATTTAAATTTGATGTAACTCGTGACAGCAATGCTACATCTTATTGTAAAAAAAGAGAGAGAGAGATCCAGAAAATGTTTCAGTTGTTAGTCAATATTACATGGACATGGACTTTCATGACATGGTTATTATGAGAAATCTGCCTTTAAATATTCTGACATGTTTCTGAATCAGGAGGCTAAAGTTTGGTGGGCTATTTAAGGAATTAATACAAATACAAGTTTACTTATTTGTGTGTGTATTTGTTTATTTAACACGGTCACTTACAGCTGAACCCAGGTTCCTGCTTGTCTCCAGGCTTTGACAGGACATTACTCCACTACACGATTATTTGTGTCTTTACTGTGAAGCGACATGTTTCCAACAAGTATTATAAGTCACACTAAGGGAAACGTCTCCTTAATTTGACACTAGAAATGATAAGAAATACCCAGATCGGCTGTGACTGAACTGACACTGACTCACCGTGCGCTCTCTCTCTCTCTCTCTCTCTCTCTCAACTCACCCTTCATCCAGGCAGCGAGCGGAGCAGCCTACCGGGTCAAGGTCACGGCCAGCCCTGCTGGTATAAAGCCCGAAGACAGAGGAGTCGCTGGCGTTCACGCACCCCACGAACCACGGTGAATCCTCATGACCTGGCGGAGGAACTGCCACACACAAGGTGTTAAAAAACGGATTCAGTGAAATAAAAGCAAGAACAAGAGGACGGAACATGTCTGATCCGCTAAGTTTCCGGACCGAGGCCGCAGCTCTGGCGCAAAGCTCCGGAGAGCAGCTGGACACGTAGGAGTTCAAGGGTGAGGAGAGGGGAGGGAAGCAGGAGGAAGCAGGTGCGCCGACAACAAAGGCTGTGTGCATACAAGGTGTATGAGGTGTGAACAGCGGGGGGTGACTGTATGCACAGGTAGGACCCAAAGAGGGTGCGAACAGGGGGGAAGCAAGTTTCACTGAACGCAGATTAAACAGTAAAAGATGGGAAGGCCTCCATCTAATGAGTGAGGACGACAGATTCTAGGTCGCAGTTTGGAGCTGTGTCCTCTTAGGTTACGTTATGCTGTTGAGGGGAATCACTGATCACTTAGATTCACAATTACAGTGTTTTTTTTTACCTTTTCAAACGAAGCTAAACTGAAGTGGCCTAAAGTCTCCTGGCCGTGCGCCCACAGGATTCAGGTACACATCCAGGAAACGTCACACAAAAAAAGAGGATCAGTTATTCAGATCTAGGTTTTTCAACGCGAGGTCAAATCACATTACGGATTTTTTTTTTTTTTTTACTGTGTAACAGCCCATTTGAGGAGCAGAGGCTAATTTTAGTCCCTTTAATCAGCAATAAAACTGAATCTTGAATATTTAAAAGTAACCAAGACTCTGCTTTATTGTGTGAGTGGGACCAGCCTCAGGTCATCGACCTGAATGAGCCACTATATCCCTATAAACCAGTGTCCTATCCAGTATAAAACATGTGATTTTTATTCTGTTTTATGTGCTGAGCAGCTTTTTTTCCTGACATATTAAATGACACCTGGGTGACACATCTCACGGCTGATTCCTGCCTCGCCTTCAGCTTCTGCATTGCTCTGGGTCGCCAGTTTTTTTCCATTAATACCAGGAAATTGTTCAAAAACGTCGTTTTCAACTGGTAATGAGGGAAATTGGCTCACCACTTTGCACTTGGTGTAAGAAAGGAACGACTGTCAGCCTCAGGAAGAGACTTAAGACGCTTGTTTCTGCAGAGCTGGGCAGAGCTCTCATGGAAGAAAATAGGAGAGCACAACGATACCGGGGAAAGTATTTCGTCTGAGTCCAGGCTGTGAGCCCTTTGCTGAAAAAAAAAAAAGCGTCCTACTCGTGCAGCTAACACCGCCGGTCCACCTTAAAAACATCTTCCGGTTTCACAGACATCCCCTTTAAGAGGATTTCCACTCCTCCGTGTGTCCAGCGTGGGGCGCTGCGTGATCGCAGCATCTCCTCATGCTGTCTGTGGCAGAGAGGGGCAGAGAGGGGGGAGTCAGACATATTTTCTCTGTCTTTTTTTTATAAGAGATACGAGCATATTCAGCCGATTTCGTTTCGTCTCCCCGCTCAAGGACTCTTGTGTGGTTTTCCATGATAAAAAAACACCGTCTGTATACAACCTACACGCCACCATATAAACATAATTTGATATCCAAAAACCTCAATGATTGGCTGTTTTTTGGTTCATTTTCGATCCAACTAAACGTATTAGATCCAACTTGTATCAGGACTTAAACCTCTATGTGAAGTCCAGATACTCGGTAAGTGGGGATTTTAACATGCGAATTAATTTCGATAGAAAAAAAGGCGACATTGTGCTTTATTTGTTGTGGGATCCCCGGAGCCCTTTAAAGGTCCCCCGGAGGTCCCCGTGTCATGCTTTGAGAAGCATTTTCTAACCCAACAGTAGACATTAATGTGCCGTTCTGTGGTCGTGACGGTGCGTAAAACCCAGCCCAGGCCTGCTTGGCTCCAATAAGTCGCCTCATTCGTTAAGCGCCTGCTGTGTTTTCGATGTGTGCACCCGGGGACACAATTTACAAACGATTCTGTCAACGAAATCGTTCAAAGGGAGCTGCTGGGTCTGCGTTAAAGCGCTGCGTAACGGATAGTCGTACTTAAAAGGAGAAGCCTTGTGTGAGCATACTGCACCCCTACCGAGGACAAGCCCGGTAGAAAAACTGTACAGCTGGCTCCGGTAGACTGTGAAGGCGCTTTGAGGTGGAGCGGCGCTGAGAACAGATTTTGTTTGATTATGTTCAAAACTGGCAGCTGGAGGAGGAAAAATCCACTGACAGGCTGCGTTCAGATCACTCACCTGTTGGTCTGTGTCTCGCGTTACCTGACGCAAAGAAATGACACACCAGACTGGACCTGACGTCGTATTAATATGCCATGTGGAAATATTTTATTTACAAGAAAAAAAATCTAAAATATATTGTGTGGTGTTACCGGGTGTTGTGTGACCGGAGAGAGAGGAGCTTCCACTTGTTATCTATGCAAAATAAAGCGATTTTCACATTAACAAAGGTTGACGTTGCGTCTGAACTGCGTTTTTTTTTATATATATATCTCTCTCAGAGACAGTAAAACTATGAGGCAAAGAAATCGCGACCACATCAAACAAAACACAGAAAAATATGCACTGAACAGTAGAACAACGCGACGCATCAAACCTGATTCACTAGGATTATAGACAAGTTAGACACACGTTTCATATGCGGTTAAATAATTCAAGTCATTATCCCGACGTACTGAGTGGATGAGCTTCATGTGAGTGCGTTTTCGTTTCTAGACGAGGATCCACATGAGATGAAGTTGTGACTGGAGGTCGGAGCTGTATCATATCCAGTCTTCATCAAATTGTTTGAGAGACATTTTAATCAAACGTTTCCTCTCAAAAACGCATCTAACAGTTTGTGTTTTTCTCTCTGGACCGTGGCGAGTGCAGCCTCCACTTTTCTAACCAAATGATTTCATTGCTTTCTGGGGGATACGAAGCTCTAACAGCGTTTGACTTACACGTCTTTTACGACTTTCTACAAATTGAATTAGGCTGCACGTATTACTACATTACTCTTGGACCTCATTAATCCTGGTCCTCACCAGGCTCCAACAAAATGAACAAATGACCTCCTAGAAACATCATTGTTGTCCGAAGAAGCTCTGCTGAGACAGTGCTGAACATTTCTGAGCAGAATGAAGTGTTTGTAAGAACGAGAAATCAATAAATCCTTCTGAGCCAACCACACCTAGACTGAAGGAATTTTATCACTTCGTGCTTTTCAGTTTCATTATTCGTGATCTGTGAGTCCCATCAGGTCGCTGAAGAAGATTCATACCCGGTTTATTGAACTTCTAAATATTAATTACGGTGTGGTCCCAAAAATCCCATAGTCTCAAGTCTCAGTTCATATTTCAGCATTTTGATGATTGTAGTCTTCTAAATGACCTCCTTAATGAAACTGCATTAGAAACTATACAATATATTTGTTTCCCTCGTGTCTTTCAGTTTCAGCAGCGCATTTTATTCTATTTAATTCACAGGTAGCTACATATTTGAGTCTAGTTTATTCTTTGTATTTCAAGCTGTTGTCTGCTGAATTGAGGGGATTTTCTGATGATGACTTTATAGTAAACTAAAAATTAACTGCATCTCATAGCAACTTATAATAAGATTTATTAATATTTATTCAAAGTCCTGTTTCCCGGTCTTGAAATGATCATGTGATACTTGTGTTCAATAATTAATGAAGTAGTTATTCATACATTAATTAACATGTTATCTAATCCAATCAGCTGCTTTAAGGGAACAAAGACTCTGCAGACCTGGGTCTCTGCTCTCAGAAAACAGAACAGAACTTGTTTCTGTTCCTTGTTCTCTCAGCTTGTTAAAGGCCCTACAGCACAAATGCTGCAGCTACCGAGCTGCATGCTGCGGGTCCCGAACATGGATCCGGTTCTTGATCAATGCATTTAACAATTCTTTTACACGCTGCTCTGCACAAATCCATAGAAAGGAAAATTTAGAGGGCCACAAACATCTGAGAGTGGACAGAAGATCAGGAATGTGGCTGCAGAAAATCAAACATGACCAAAAAGCAAATATAGCGACACATTAATGACGCACCATATGTGTTCACCTAAAGTTTAAGTAAAAGGCAATTGAGCCATAGGTGGGCTAATCACATAGAGGGACAGTGCACTGGTGGGGTCTTTTACGCACAGGGTTTTAATGCATGCATTAAATCCAAAGGCTTCATTAAACCATCATTTGTGCGGTAATATCACCCCATTAGAGTCTCCACTGTGTTTAAACACGTAAGCTAAACATCCTTATTTAAAAGCTCATGTTTTCCTCGAGGGAGAAGAAGGAGCTCTGCAGGCTCGGATTACACTCCAAACAGTCTTCAATCAGGCCCAATTCAACGAGGATCCACTGTAACATGCAGATGTTATCAGAGCAGTCCTCCGTGTTGGACTGGAGACTAGAAACTAAACATCAGAAAATGAGTTTAGCGAGATTTTGTCATATCACAGCAAAAACGCTGCGAATCAACGGATTAAGTAAAATGAAAATGGAGCAGTGGGAAGAAACCGTGGTAATAAAGATAGTAATATTTGATGTTGAAATAATTGTATGTTAAATTCACGGAGCATGTTAAAATCAGTATAAACTGACAATTAGTCTGATAAAGTATCTGCAAGAAATAAAGTCAAGCTCGTTGTAAACTGACTATTAAAAATAAGAAACATATGCAGGCTATGACCATGCCTCCCAGTCATAAAGGCTGTTATAGTAGCTACACTCCAGATAGGGCTTCATCAAATTTAAAGGACAGCTCCACTGATTTTCCATCAGGATGTGAACGCACCTTCTGACTACCCAGTGCAATTAGGCCTGAATTAGGAGTTAGTTTTGAAGGGTCCTGAATCCCCAGCTTTCCCCTTTGTCCCACATCCTGATGCTCAGTGTAAAGAAGTGTGTGAAAAATGTCAACTGAAACCTTATCTGGCTAGGGTCCAGACAGCCACCCCCCCCCCCCAAAAAAATGTCCTATTATATTTCTCACTCACCTAATTTAAGAAACTTCACTTGAAGAAGAGAAGAAAGGAAGCTCAAAAGCGCTCTTGACACATCACGTCTCCTGCCTGTGTGCCCTGCAGCAAGACAAGAGGCTGTGTTTTTCATTTGTCTGACGTTTGACATGTAGCTTAAGGTGCACATATCTGTCCACTTATGTAAGGGGCAATAGTGATCAACAATCAACAAGCTGTAGCATGAACGCAGGAAGGCCCCTGAACAAAATTAATCAACTTTCGACTCAGTGTTTTGGTTTTATCAGGCGCTTATTCATGTTTTACATGTTAAAAGTTCACGTGTTGAAGTTATTCATTTTTCGTTTTCTCCTGGACCTGGTGTTCTCCTGGTGGAGTTTTTTCTGTTGTCACTTTTATTCTTGGTCCAGCCTAGGCTCCTTGTCCCTTGTCCCAAGTCTCTGGTATGAGGGGTCAAAGGTCACTGCTGCTTGTGGCTGTGTTCGAATCCCCCTACAGTGGTCTCAACTGAGCTGTCGTTTTATAAAGGGCGCCAGTGTCCAGACATTAGTTTTCAGGCTGTGGAACATTTTAATCAGTTGATCTGAAGCTTTAAATTCTCCTGTGTTTCTCCGAAATAGTCTCTGTGATTTAGAGCAGCGGTGTTTAACTGTTTAATCCAAATATATCAAAATGAACTGCAACATATGCATTTAACACTCTGTTTATTACAGTTAAATGTATTGTGCTTCTTTTATTAATGCAAACACAAAACAACTTGTGATGGAAAGTTGTACAAAGTCTAGGTCAACCTGTAAAACTGGTGAAATCAAACATTTTAGTGCAAGCTTACTGCAAAAGCTTTAGGGGGTTTAGATAATCTGAATTATGTTCATTTAAATGGAAATAATGTGTCAAACATGGTGTTTCAAATAAAGCAAAGCAAAGAACATAATGAAATTTGTGTGTGTGTGTGTGTGTGTGTGGGGGGTGGATTCAGTTTTGCTAATTCTAAAAAAGGAGTGAATATTAGACCATTTAAAAAATCATTATAGGTAATACTAAAATATAAAAAAAATCAAGTCTTGTAAAGTAGTAGAAACTTGTTAATAACAGCATGTAGGTCAATACAAAAAATAAAAATAAAATATATAAAAAAACAAATGGAAAACTAGACCTGGTCCACCAGGCTGACAGGGTTTCAGTTATGTCTTCATTGTTATGTCCAACTTAAAGAACCTTGTCCTGTCTCACATGGACTGGCAGCATGGATTTTTATCATGTTTGACATCTACATAAAGCTGCAGTTTGCATAGTCTTAAGGTGGAGTGCAGTCTTATTTAGAATAGACCTTGGATAGATTAGAAATATGAGAAATTATTGAATGTGTTCAAATTCTTCCTTGGTTTAACCTAATGGGAGCCGAGGGCCACAAAATGGGGGCCACAAAAAAACAAGTGGATGGCGACTAATACACCCTGTTAAAATATGTTAGTATGTTGATGAGGGGACAGCAGCCTGAACGAGAAGACACTTCATTTGGTGATGACTTTCACACGGCCGAAACACGTCATTGCTGATAAGTGATTGAAGTGTGTGTTCAAAAGTTTCTTCAGTCTCCAAGCTCCATTCAACATGAGGCTACATCTGGCTCTCTCCTGTCCGCAGAAAAGCTTTTACAAATGGAGTTGAGCTCCATGACGGAGCAGAAGCCCTCTGGTGCTGGTTTTCCCCTTTCCTCCCCCCATGCACTCCCTCTGGCCATGGAAATCCACCAGACTTCAGCTCTTTGGCTCCCTGTGTCTTTTCTAAACGCGTTTTCAGCGCTCTGGGCTCAGTTATTAACTCCGGGACATTTAAATTAAATTTAATTTAAGTGGAGGGTAGAAGAAAAAAAAAAAACACGAGGTCTGTCATCTGAGCAAAGATATTCCCATTAATTTGACAATCACACATTTCAGTCAGAAGGCGGACAACAACGATAATAATAATAATAATAATAATAATAATAATAATAATAATAATAATTTAGCATTAACCTTAAATGTAAATACAAACTAATTATATGGATATTTTTATTTATTTATTAATTTATTTATTATTTAAAGTGTTATAAGCTCCACCAAACAAATCCAGAGGTAATCTATGCATCCAGTAAATTGCAGTGGTGTGTCATGGTTATGTTTTCTGGTTTAACCATATAGGTTCCATAGAAAATAGTTACTACTAAATAAAATAAAAAATAAATAAATCAGTTTAAATTCCAGTGCTTTACTATGATGATTTAATCTATGACTATTATCTTTTCCCATATATCATTTGGAGCAGGAACAGGAAAGTTTCAGCAGCATTGTTGCTCCAGGCTCCTCTCCACACAAGCCGCCATCTCTCCCTCTGACCCCGGCTTTGTGGAAGGGGGGTGGCGGGTAAAACTGAGCAGAGGCAGCGCTGTTTCCCCGCTGTTCCCCTGCTGTTGTGTTAAATACGAGCGTGGTGATAGAAAGTACAATAAAAACGAACGGATGCACACGACAACGCCACTTATAGTTTGGCGAAGGCGATGAAGCTGTTTAAAAACCTGTACTTACTGCAGGATCGCTGCAGATCACTTAAATAGACTTTACACTGTAATGTTGTGAGTCCTTGACAACTTATTTTTTTTATTGATGGAGCTCTCAGAATGATCAGGTGAAGATTTCCTTCAATACACCGAACATGGTCCTTTAATAGGAAAGTTTGATGCAAGTTAAAACGTGTTTTATGAATTTAGGGTTTTAAAAACTGCACTTCTCGAATTAGCATATAATAAAACTAAAGTCACTACACCTTCACGACTAAGCTCGTCAAATTTCCAAAAATATTAGTACCAAGGAAAGACTAGGTTGTGTTGTTGAAGTGGGCCTTTCAGTGCACACTGCACAACATGTACGTGCACAAAAGGTTTGGTTGCATTAGAATTTCATTGACACTGACAGGCACTGTTTAGTTTGCATTCAGACATACTGTCCATGTGAAAGATCTTGGAAGGTAATTCTCCTATTTATTTATTTATTTATTTATTTAAGTTACTCCAATTGATTCTGTTCTTTCTTTTTTTTTCACCAATTTAGTTTAAGGACACTTATTGTTTATTTTATTTGGAGGTTAACCCTACAATGTCCTGCAGCAGCAGCAGCACCTTTCCAATGCAGGCTGGATGTCATAAGGTGACTAAACACACACACACACACACACACACACACACACACACACACACACACACACACACACACACACACACACACACACACACACACACACACACACACAAAGTCCGTCCTTATGGTTCTGCTACGAGTGTGAGGCTCGAGCAGCGCGTAATCATGCAGGACCCTTTCATGGGCTCTTTTGCTCCCTGAGACCCCGCTGTTTTCAGAAAAACCAAAGGTCACAAATCCATTCACAGGAAGAGGGCTGGAGAGAGAGAGGAAGGGGGAAGGCTAAGAAATTGTTGATGCAATACAGGCTGCGATAACACACACAAATCTTTTACAAATTCACCCCAAGTGGCTCCAACGCGTCAAAGGATTTGTTTTGCTTGTTCATATTTTACACCAAAATATTGTGAGCTTGTGATTGACCTTGTGTTAACAGGCGAGTGACAGGCAAATACTTTACAGTTGAGAGATTAAACATAAAAATGTCCTGACAGCTTTTATTGGCCTCCATTAATTGTCTCAAAGATCAATGCATAATGCTGACCTGTCTGTCAGCATTGGGCACAACTTCGTTTCCAACACATGCAGCGACAAACACACATTTGAGTGCAGTAAATCTAAATAGACTAAAAAAAATCCCCTTTATAAGTGGGAAACGTGTTTGATTTCTTCTTTTACCTATGTGAAGGCTTGTTTTTTCATGTATTCCTTCCATTGTTATTCTATAGAAGTTACAGTCTACTGGTTCCCAATCCGCACTGGAATTTAACCCTGAAACGCCAGCGAGAGTATAATGGCTTGTCTCTGCTCCCAGTGGCCCCTCCAGGCTCCAGCAGCAGCAGCAGCAGCAGCAGCAGCAGCTCGTACTGGGGCCAAACATCCTTCCAGCCCCGACTCCTCTTATCAACCTCGGGGGCTTGGGGCCTGGGCTGTATACCGTGGAGTCTCATTAATCAGGGAGACATCGCGTTATAGGCCTACATGGCAGATTGAGCGACAGGTCTGGTCAAAGCTTCTTAGAAAAGCTGCATAGTTCTGCGCTGCACAAGCTGTTCTGAAATATCCTTTGGGCAAATGTATATCACACAGGTATGGTGTGGCGGTGAAATGGCAGTTTATTTGATTGTCTTTTATCCCCTATGGTAACTCGATACTCTATATAAACGCAGCTTTGCTACAGCTTTAGTAACCTACTTATCAAGTTGTTTATCAAACAGACTAATGACCCCTTTTTCGACACGTCTCTTCGCGCAAGCTTCCTGCACACGCACGCCGGACACAGTACTGTTTGTTTTGTGGTTGCTCAAAGGTTTAGTGTCCCTGCAGGAGCGTTGTTTAGACCAAATTATTGAGGTTTCTCTCTGCTTAATGCATAAAACCGAGCAACCTCGCACCGCCTCATCCACGGTGGTTGGAAATGCTGCATGCGTAAATGTCTGCGGTTTGCCTCTTGTTATTATTGCAGGCTCCGCAGGCAAATACTTCTTCCGTCCCACACCCCTCAAATACACCGGGGAAGGGAATCCCTGTCTACGGCAAGCTGGAGATACAGTATGAAACCACGTTTGGGCATATTTACCATGAATCATAGGTTCAGTGGTGAGGTTAAACAGCCCACAATGTGGAGAGAACTACTGTAGAAATATTTGGGGACTATTTCCTTACAAATGTGGAATCTGATTGCCTCAGGATAAAACACTTATGTGTTTTTAATGGAAAACGGGATATGTCTAATTTCCTTAAACATTTATGAACCGGCTTGTCTTACAGAATAAACTGAAAGGCTGAGGACATTTGATGACAAGCCACTGCAATGTATATCAAAGATGAAAAGCAGCGGTGCTCTCACATTAAAAGGCACTAATGACGAGAAGCTGGAATCCCACACAAAAAGATTAAAAATCCCCTCCTTTATTTGATTATATAACCGTCTCCTAAATGTATTTACCCACTCACCCAGAACAACATGCTACCATCAACTTAGAAGAAAGAAAAAGGAGTCTGATGATTACACTCGGTCACTTTTAATGAATGCTTTATAGTAAAAAAAAAAAAAAAGAAAATAAAAAAGGAAGGGAAAGTGCTTCAGAAATCCACCATTCAAGTTTCCATTTCGAGTGCAGCTGCCCTATATATATTTATTCACAAAAAAAAAAAACTAAAAGAAAAATCAATATACAAGAAACCCCAGAAAATTCACAAAAATAAATATTCAGTTTCATATAAACAACCAGTGACTTCAAATTCCATGTCAAAAAACCTGACCTCAAGTACAGTATAGTATATTTCAAAAAATAAAAAATAAAAAAAAGCGAATGAGGAGGAGGGGGGGGGGGGGGGGGGGGGGAGCTGCCTCTAGCTGCTGCACGATGCAATTGTTTACATTGATAGCGTCACTGTCAGAGAGCTATTTGTCTTAACGGTGGAAAGGCCCTCCCAACAGGCCATTACCACCATCCCCGTCCCTCAGCCGCGCATTGTGAGCACTGCGTGAGAATAGGCTGGTTCGTCAGGGGGGCAAACCCAGCACAGCTTTTGGGCGAAGGCTATTCCTCTTCTTCCTATGCCGTGCAGCCTATGCTTTTGACATGCGGATTAAAGGTTGAAAGCTTGGCTCTTGCAACGCAGCAACTCCCCCTCTCAACCCAGTGCGACCCCCTCAGTTTTACTGCTAGCCTGCTCACATACCAGCTTGTGTCGTCGCTTAACAAAAAAAAACAAAAACAAAAAAAAACAAATGCCGGTTTGCAGGCTGAGAATATAAGTTCAAGTTTGAATCGTCGCTCCAAGCCTTAGAAATAAGGCCCGTGGTGACTTGGGGCTTCATGGCTGCAGAGTGCTGCTGAGCGTCTACCATTTGTATCCACACTGATTTAGGCAGCTTTTTGAACATTTTTCTTTCTCTGTCTTTTTCTTTTACAATCACTCATTAAATAGTTTCTCCAATCCTCTGAATGAATGCACCCTTTGCCGTGCTTCTGGGGAGGCTGACATCATTCACGGGCTTTGGGTTTGTTGTGATCTGGCTCGCCATAAGCTGGGCCTCTTTTTGTCGCAGGCAGAAAAGCCTGCCAATTAGCAGAGCGCGTCCTGCACTGACATTAGGAGGAAAAAACACCCATGTGCACGTTCAAATACCTACGTGTAGGTGCATCTTCACCCACTTGATTCACCGCCGTTTCAAGGTGTGCACACTGAAGTCTGTGGAGCTAGTACTGGACTCAAAGTACTGGGCACTCACTGAGCGGCCATATTCAAATGCTGCATTAACATGGGGATGCGTTTGGCAAATAAAGAAAGCAATATTTCCAAGAAAAAAAAAAGTTGATTGTATTGCAGCTGTCACAGCTAATAAAAGGAAATAATTGAATTTTTCCAGCTCAGATCGAGACAGTTGACTTCAACTAAAAATAGAATAATGAACAGCAGTGGCTTCACGGAAATTAGCATAATATTAAATTATAGGAAACCAGAAAACCATCATGGCATGGTTAGAAACTCACATATGGGTGAATCCTAATTATTCAAATAGCAGTAAAATGAATGCAGTTTGGCCTTTTTGTCCCCAAATTAAACAGTGTTGTCTTTAGTTTGTGTGTGTGTGTGTGTGTGTGTGTGTGTGTTTTCTCCTTTTTCTAAATCAGCGTCTCTCATGACATCATTTCACAGGCAAGTCAGAAAACCTAAAGCTAAAACAAGACCCCCAGCAGTACAAAAGTGCAATGCATTTCAGCCTATCTCATGTGCTTTGTCGCATTGTTTCTGAGTACACAGCTACAACGTGTGTGGCGTCGTTTTGCTGCTGTTTTTCCGTCCTGACCCCTGATCCACATCGCCCTGGTACCTCCTCTCATGGACACTGTCGTTACCTCTGCATTATCTTTTGCCTTTGACATTTTCCTGACGCAAATGTGGACTCAGTGTGGCACAAATACGAAGCAGAGTAAACCCCGTGGCCAAGTGGACATGAATCGAGTCAATCGTGGCACCTAACGTGCTATGAAGGTCTGAGCTTTATTCTTTTTGATTGTCTGTACATAAGGCCTGTGTTGTGTCTGGATCTGCGTTTGTGCACAGTCACACATTTGCAAACCAACAGAAAAAAACAAAACAAAACAAAAAAAAAAAAAAACAAGGCTGAAAACCAGATCACAAGCACTCTAAAAAAAAATAAAAATAAACAAGAAACAACTCACAACCACCAAGAAGAAATTCCTGTCAGATCTAAATGTATAAAGGCTTAACTGTGAGCATGAAGAGAGACATTAATAAGCTCATTTTGTAATGTTTCTCTGACACTGAACACTGTGGCCAAGCTGGCCACCATGACAGTCGTGAAAGAAATGACAGTGTTGATAGAAACTATACCAAGTGGCACACAATGGAAAACCCTGTTTTTTTTTTTCTTTTTGTGTTTTTGTTTTTTTTGTTTTTTTGGTTACCAAGTCAAACCTACTCTTTCCTCCACCTAGATTAAACATAGCAAGGAATGCTGTGATTTGTTTTGTTTTTTTCTCATTCAGACAAAGCACAAACCACTGAAAACCTGGCAACATACAATCCAACAGGTCGAGCATAGAAAAGCGAAGAAGAAACAATGGAGTTCAGACGGATAAGAAAACTCAAGTAAACACAACAGGGAAAACTTAACATATTGCTTAAGATTTAAAACACGAGTGTTTTAAAGGAGAAATCCACGAGCGACGTCTCACAGCCATGTGGGCGTTTTATGAGGCTCCAGATGGGGACCTTGTAGGGTTTCCTCGATCAAACTTCAAAACAAAGCGGAATGTAAATCCATTCTTAGAGGGGAAATAAAAAAAAAAAAAAGGATGAAAAAATCATAATAATACACCAGTGAAGCTGGGAGCGAACTGGTGCGCTCACATTAAGACTCAGGCTGCGATTAGGTTGGAGGTGGACACGGTGAGGGCTTTTGTTTTTGCACTTTAAAAAAGCAGCTCAGTATTTCCTAGTTCTCTGAGCGTGTGGGGGAGGGAGAATCTGGCCGCCTGGCTGCCACCTCCACACGGGGTGGGACGGAGGGGGAGGTCCGGGGCCCCTCAGCGAGTTCAGGGAGTAAGCAGGGCACAAATCCCCGTCGCTGCCAACAACCAGGGACGGCGGGGATGGGAAATTTGCCATTAGGCTGAAAGGCATTTTTGCAGGGGATGCTACAGTGATCGCGTTGCTGCGTTTACGTCTGCTCGGTAAATCCTCCGTGGACGCATCGTCGCAGCCTATGGGGCGAGAAGAAGAAGAAGAAGAAGAAGAAGGAGAAGAAGAAGATGAGGCAGTCTTGTTGACCCTGGGCACGTTTTGTTTTGTTTGGGTTCTGGAAACTCGAGGTTTCTTGTTCCCCAGCACATGAGCCCTACAGTGTCTGCTCCTGGGCTCCCCCTCCTCGACACGGGGGGTGTCCTGGGTGCTCCTGCATTCCTGAGGACCGCAGGGGGGACTGGGGGCCACATCAGGGCTCCTCTCTGTGGCTTTGATGCTGTTTAAAAAGTCCCCTTGTTTGATGGCTCCGTTGGAGTATTGGCTATTGCTGGTGTCTGATTTATCTCCTTTACATCTGACTACAGTGGCCTGGCTCTGGTATTCATATTCATCACAGCTTTCCTCCACTTTAACTTTCACAGTGTGGAGGTTGAAGGGTGGTGTCCTGGCTGTCCTGCCGCTGTCCGAGTGGGGGGCGGCGGTCACAGAGGGCTCCTCCGCCTCTGTCTTTATTTTTTTCAGTGGTGTAGGCAGCTTGAGGCTGGTGGATTTCGCCTCTCTTTTGTCGGTGCATTTGGGGAGCTTGGTGTCTTTGTCCTGCTCACACTGGGCGCTCAGTCCAGGGGTGCATTTGTTGGGATGCCCCGGTGTTCTGCGTGAGGGATGAAAGGCCTTACTCCGGTTGAATCCCGGTGAATATGACGCCGGGTCATCCACAGGATCAGCCTTGTTTAGCTCAGTCTCAGTCGTCTTTTCCCTTTTGGACTCCGTGAAAAAGCTCTCCCCCACACCGGCCGAGTTAAAGTTTGGTGGCTGTGAGGCTCCCAAGTCTTTTCTAGTTTCACTGCATGGAAATTCACATTTTTGACGTGTGTCCAGTCTGGTGTCTCCTGTCTGCGACGCAGCGACATGGCACAGTGTCCTGTGTTGTTTCTCCGGCTGCTGCTGGTTGTTGTAGTGAAACGTGGGCTGCAGGACCAAAGGTGCTTTACTCGTGCTGAGGCTTTTGGCGAGAGAACCAACCCGGGCCCGTCTGAACCGGATGCTCTGGACCGAAACACGGCTGGAAACAGAACTTGAGTCCGACTGAGAGGAGCTCTCCTCCTCGTCTGAGCTGACCTCTGAACTCTCCGATTGCGTGTCATCTTCATCCTTACCCTCCTCCTCTTCCTCTGAGCTCCCGGAGTTGCTGGTGGTGGAGAAGCCGGAGCCAAAGTCCGAGTCCGGGTATGCCCGGTCTGAGTTGGTGCTGGACTCGGTGTCGCTGCTGTAACCGTCGGGGAAACCGGGTTCGAGGTGGTGATGGTGATGATGATGGTGATGCTGGTGGTGGTGATGATGGTAAGGTCTGGGGTCAAGATAGAAATCCGGACCGAGGTGGAAAGCACCAAACGAGGTCCCGTGGCTGCCGGATGTTTTGGGTTGTACGAGCAGCACCGGTGGCGCATGCTGGTGCGCCTGTCTGCTCCTGCTCCACGAGTGCCTCGCGCTGTCTCTGCCGCCGCCCCCCTCTCGCCTCCTCTTCCTTTTGTGAAGTAGGTCGCCGGCTGGGCGAGAGAGCCTGGACTGAGCAGCTAAGGCGGACTGGAGCACCACCGACTGCCGGCTTACCGCGCTCCTGAAAAAGGAGTGCCTTTGGCTCAAAGTAACGCAGTTCCCTGTTATTTTCGCTGTTTCATAGTTTTTAAAGTGTTTGTGACTGGATTTAGTCGCCGAACGGTAATCCCGTCCGTGGGTTTCGTGGTAAAATTGAGGTAGTTTGGAGTCTGTAAGGCGAGGAGTCAGCTCTCTCCTCCTGCCCGTTTTGTCGTGAAGTGTCACAGTCTCCGGGACACTGTGCAAACTAAACCAAACTTTTTCCTTCCACAGCTCGGCGTCCGCACAGAGGAGCCCCGAGGACGCATCCCCATCCCCGGGGGAACACACCGCTTTCGCTTTCCTTTTGTTGGACTTCAACACCCGCTCCGTCTTGCAGGAGAAATACAGAGCCTCCACGTCCTCCCGAGATATGAGAGTGCATTTAGCGGCATGGAAAGCTATAGAGTTTATTGCTTTAAGCTTCCGCAGCTCCTCCAGGTCGCAGTGGTGCTTCTTCACCTTTAGGTGGTCCATGCGCTTGTGCACCGTGGTCCGAGGGATGTTCTTCAGCAGGTCGGTGAAGACCTGAGACAAAGCAAACATTTGCTTCCCTTTGATGAGCAGGTATCCAAGTCTCACTCCTTGCATTTCCTCAAAGCCACACTCCAGGTCTTCCATGTTTTATATATCCGTGTAAAACATGTATTATCCGTGCAATAACTCTTAGTATATTAGGGATTTTTTTTAAGAGGGTCGCCAGCTCAAGGCATCCTGCTCATGCCTTTAATCCATCCCCACTGCTGCTGCGTCATGAAAATTAAAACTTTGACATGCGGAGTTAAATGGAGCTGTCGGTGTCTAATAGGTTGTACGAACCGACAGCATCCACTCGTCGCCTCTTGCCCCGGCCGGGCATGGTGGAGGAATGCGACGAATGTGCCCACCAAGCCTGGGCTGCTGCTACCTGCCTCTGCCGGCTCCACTCCCCTTTGGTCGGCAGCAGGACGAAGAGAAGGTGTACACCACTGCCTCAGCCAGAGGGATAAAATAGAAGAGAGAGAGAGAGGGAGAGAGAGAGGGAGAGAGAGAGAGAGGGAGGGAGGGAGAGTGAGTTGTGAGGGTGGAGGGGAGGGAGAAAGAGAGAGCGAGAGAGAGAGAGAGAGTCGAGGACAGAAAGAAACAGAATAAGAGCTAAAATGCAGCTGCTAATCTGGCTGCTGGTTCAGCCACAAATAAAATGACAGAGAGCGGAGGTGCGCCAGTCTGGAGACACCTTCATCAATTAATGCCCTCGGAGTCGACGCCCATTGGACGCAGTTGACAGGTGATGCAATAAAAATGGATATTCCATCTCCACCCCTCCCACACCCAACCATTACAATAGTTTAGAATTGCGTCCATACTACAGGCTGGTGGAGTAAATAACGTGGGTATGACAAGTCCACGTTTAAAAGGGTGATCGAAGTGCGGCCGAAAATCCACCCAGTCCACAGTGCGCGTTCAAGCAGAGGTAGCCTGAGACTGTGAAATGTCATGATAAGACTGGAATGTATTGTGCCGTTCCCTTTTGGTCCACATCAAAACCCATGCGGCAGTGGTCCTAAGTGCAATCGATTACACGTTGGTAAAATGACTCCACACCCCAGTTATTTAAGACGCTTCGGTGTAAACAAAGACATTTGCTTTTTCCACTTGCAGAGCTGCTTTTCCACGTTCAGGCTGCTGCCCTGACCAGGGCTCAACTCATCTGCTTTTGTTGGCTCAAGCTTTTGCTCCATACGATTTTTTCCCTCGCTGGTTGCCTATAGAATGACCTACTTATTCTACATTGTGTGTTCTGAATATGCAGGCCCCGTATTGATTTGTGCACCGTAATAAATTAAATCGGCATTTCCCGTTTTTCTTTTTAAATATAGACTTTACATAGTTTGCAGTGTTTGCATTTGTGTGTGTGCGTAAAATATTTTGAAATGTGTTGCAACGCGAGCTGTAGCCCTCTTTATAAGTTGCATTATGTATTTACGCGTGCAATAATTACGACTGATTTTTTTTTATTTTTTTTTAATGTAAATACCCCCACACTGTCGAAATTACGTTAATGCGAATTCAGTGGAGTACTTCTAAACCGGAAAATCCCTGTTAAACTGCAGCATACTTTTCACTCTGGTAAAACAAAGCGAGCAGTGATTGGACAGGCTCAAAGTGCAGAGTCAGGGCTGCTTTTCCCACAATAGTGCAGGTTGACGCCGTAGCCTCTTAAAACACCCAATGAAGAGCCCTCAGCGTTTCATTAATTCATAAGACAGTGTAGCATCAATTCTAAAATATACCATTCAATATCTTTGATCATTTCTATGTTGCTAAATTAAGTCAGTATTTAAAAACGCATTTATATCAACAAGTAGCTTTGGAGAAAATAGGGGGAACAGGAACTCGGGCTTCGATGATTGAACATAACGTAGTCATCCTGTCCAGAGATTTTATTTCTGCTGTGGGGAATTCTTCTGTGTCTCGTGTCCTGCATGATATCGTGCACACATTGTGCACACCGAAAATACACTCATTATGTCATTGTGAACGTGTGTGTGTGTGTGTGTGTGTGTGTGTGTGTGTGTGTGCGCGCGCGTTTGGCACAGCATGAACAAATGTATGCGTGCACGTGTTCCACACACAAATACACAGATCCATAGACAGCAGAGGAATAATGTGACTGTGTAGTGCTCTACGTAGGCTAATTGTTTGAATTACCGGTAGGCCTACAGAAGGCTGTTTGGACTGGCTAATGTGTGTCGCCCCTCAGGCACATTTCTTCAATACACTGTGCGTTATGTTCTGTCTTTGTTATCTGTAAAACACGTGAATCCCTTGTGGCCCGTTCCTCACGGGTAATGCTGTGCGCTACTGGGTCAAACTTAAGACTGGGCATGCTCATCTCCACAACGTTAAGCCTTTTGGCTTATTTACAGACCATCCACTGAACGCCGAATAGCATCGATGGTGCCTCGGTGTTACACCAAACACGTTGTTTTTATAACTCCTAGTCAAACCTCTGAACTAGAGTGGATCATAGCAAAAACTACAAGCAATGATAAACTGGAGACCACGATCACCATGGTGGCAGGGGTGGACTTACAGACAAGATCATACAAACCAAAGCTGTATGTGAGTGCGCCTATGTAGATGATTTGGGTCATAGTGTTGCACCTTGAAATGTCAGTCTACAGTACAACAATAGATTTCTCTTTTTACTGCAACGTGTGTTTCCTCCACTTTAATAGCTTCCATTGCAGTGGCCGTGCGTAATGCTGAGGCAGAATTGTAGGGATAATCAAAAGTTGTAATTGTAGTAGTTTCTGGTGTGAAAACCTCGATAAGCCAAAGAAGGTATATAGAGGAAACTACAGCAACTAACCACACAGTAGAGGTTCGGCTCAGTATTGTAAATAAAACACCATAAGAGGTGTGTGTGTGTGTGTGTGTGTGTGTGTTCGTGCGCTCCTGTGTAACGATCACTGTTCTGTGTATGTACGTCTTATACACTGCCAGGTCACCTTATCGCCTTCCAGTTGTAACTCTCATACTCCTCATCTGACCTGCAGTCTCTACAGGACATGCACGTCGAGCTCCCCTCGCTCTGTTTGCAGCACAACTCGCCCCTCACGTGCTGATTCTATATGGCAGCATTAATACATGGAGCATGTGGAGTTTCACGGACGCTGCAGAGTGAAGTGAGAGGAGGGGCAGCTTTTTGAAGTCCGGATCCCCGGGGAAATAACTCCCATAGTGCGGTGCCCGGCCTGGGAGACACAGGGAGAAGCAGTCAAGGCTTGTTTCATCCCAACGTCCTGACCACTGCGCGTTATTCCTCCGGGAACCTGTTTTTTCCTCTTTCACACAACACGTGCTTATTGTTTCTCCCTGCTTACATGCAGGATCCTCTCTTGAATTCAGAAGATTTAAAGGTGCTAAACAATTCTCTCCTGCTGACCTAACGCTCCTTGGGTAGAACAGGCTACAAATATATCATGCATCACAAAAGAGGATTGCACAGAGATAAGCGTAAAATATTAATTAATTTTTTTATTAAACTCAATGGTTCCTTACATGATTATTTAAAACAGGAAATCTCACTCAGTTTGAAAGCAAAAAATAAAAAATAAATGTACCATCTTAAATTATTCAAATAAAATAAAACATGGAAAAACAGTTGCTGTCACATGTCATATGTCAAATCATAAAGGATCTATTTTCTTCCAGCAGACACCATGACTGTCTCATTATGACTCCGTGAACATTGTACTTAACTTCAACCTCAGGTTATCCGAAGATCTGAAGTGCAAAGCAACCTCCTAAAACAACAAAAAATACCACAAATAAATAATTAATGAATAAAATAACCTTATGGGTAGCCTACACATCTGAGTAATTCAAACTCAGACCAGGGACCGCCTCTCATGTTTGCCTGGATGTCGACCGGCCTGGAGGGGAGGGTACGGCACCGAGTGACCGAGAGAGAGACCTCATGCACGGCGGAGGCTTCCTAAAGCAGCCCGCTGTGTGTTAGTGAGGCAGGGGGAAAAGTCCCAAATCACCAAATCCTGCTCATTCCCAGTGGTGGACATCAGTCCGCTCATGTTCAGGCTTGATTTGTTGCATGCCCGGAGTTACAGTGCAGAGACGACACCAAAACACTGATCTGCAGGAGTTTAGTTCATGGACTTGTGTCTGGTCTTTGTAATTTTGATCTATAGATGCAAACAATACGATGATTCTTAGTGCAGCCCACACTGAAGTAAAAGCAAAAAAGTGAAAGAATAATACAGAGGTTATTATTGCAGATGTTTGCCTCATGGCGACGTCTGGCTGCAGGTTTTACCTACATTTCTATTTCCCACTGTTCCACTGTGGAGATGAGCGGATTAGAGCGCATGACCAGAGCTCCACAGCTTTGTGCAATGTAACATTTCAACGGGAGGGAAGTTGTTTGAAACTTCAATGCCCCAGTCTCCAGCATTGTTTATGTAATATATAGCCCGTGTTTATCAAATACATAGAAGGTCCACGCACGCCATACAGTGGAGATGTGTGTCATCTGGTGGATTTTAGACATGTACAAATGCTTCCAAACACAAACCAAACGTGTTGCCCCTCCAGCTCCGAGTCGTTTGTTTTGCATTGAGCTTTATGGAGACACTTGGTCAAGGAGGCGCAGTCACTTGTAAGAGCAGAGACTTTTTATGACACAAACCCACTGCCCCATGCCTAAACAATGAATTCCTCTCCACCCCTCACCCCCCAGGGGGGGATGTGATTTTACATGCAATCCGAGCCTGAAGTGTGTGCCGACAGTGGTGGGGGGAGGGCTCTCTTCACCTTTCACCTCGCCATGTTGGGACTGTTTGTATTTTTTTCTGGGCCCCTGTGCTAGTTGCCGACCAGAGAGGCGACCTCGGGTAAATACTGATAGCGCTGAATGTGGCGTAGCCAGGAAGGGAACATTATGGGAGCGTTGGGTTCAGGTCATTTCACGCTTTCCCAGTATATGGAGAGTAAAGACTAAATCAGCAGCAAATGAAAAAAAAAAAAAGTCCAGAAGTATCAGCGGCTGATCACGACGTGTTCTCCCTTTTCTTCTCAGTTTTCCAGATCATTTGTTGAAATCTTTTGGAAGAAAATAATAAGTGAATGTGCATGTGGATGTACACTGTCTGTCACAGTCATGACTTTAAAAACGATATGCATTATGCCAGAGATAAAAAGCATTTGTGAATTCTCATAGTTTAAACTTACTGGCTAAATGAATATCAGGCTCACTTAGATTTAATGATCTGATAATCCTAACTAAAACTTAGCTGTATTCATGCAATGGGGAGATGGTTTGATTGTTAATTACACCCAATTTAAATGTAAATGTAGGGGTATTTGATTTCAACACGTTTGAAAGGTTGACAATCTGCTGGGTTAGTGTGTATTGCTGCAGTGTCTGACATTGTGTTTCAATATAACCACCCTAAAGAATAGGAGTTGGGCTACATTTATAGGCTAGATTGTGTAACTGATCAAACATATTACACAACACACACACACACACACACACACACATATATATATATATATTTTAATCAACAAACAACTGTAGGTTGTTTATTTTGTTTAGCACGATCTACATGGTTTACATTTTTATCTAACACACATGAAAAAACATCCATTACTCACTACTAACAAACTGATCTGAGAACAAGCATATGGCATCTATTTAATGAACACAGCTGCTTCAAAATAAAAGTCCTATCCTTAGCTGTCAGTAGTCATTTGTTGAAGCTTATGAGCTCTATGCATGAAAAAATTCCTCCCAGGCCGCTTTCGTTTTCTGCTCCCCTGCAACACACACATGCACACATTTGGGGCCCAATGTCTATGGCCAAATTTGGAATTTCTAGCCAGTGTAATGTTTGCAATGTGCATTCTTAGCTCCTGTGTGTTTCTAGTCATTTATAAATGTCTACAAAACAAATAAGCGCCAGTGGAGTTGGAGTCATATAGGCAATTTAGAGGACAACAATAATCACACCAGACAAAATAAATAACTATGCAATCAAGTAGACAGCACTTGTGTGTGCTATGCCTTAACACAATGCTAGGTCACAGCCAACATATATATATAGTAGCTTCAGAAAGTATTCAGACCCCTTAATTTTTTGCACACTCTCCCTGTAGTGTAGACTAAATGTCAAACTGATTCAATTGTCAATCAATCTAGCTTCCATAGACTAGAATGAAAAAGTGGAAACCTGTTTTTAAATGTATTGTTTGACTCTCTCAAATGCTGTGGCAGTCCAAACTGTGGTCAGGTGCCTGCTGATGCAAGATCTGCTGTACAAACCATCTACAACATGACTTGAGTCCACCTGTGGAATAGTTTAGTAAAGAAAACCACCACTGTGTATAAAGACCACACACTCAACCACAGCATGAAGCACCAAGGAACTTTCTGTTGACCTCAACAATGTGATTGTACTAACGTATAGATCAGGGAAAGACTTTTAATTGGTGGCTTCAATAGTTGTGAAAAATTAGACATCTTCCTAGAGCTCTCTGTCTTGCCAAACTGAGAAACCTGGCAAGAAGGGCCTTGGTCAGAGTGGGGACCAGGAACCCAGTGGTTACTACAGAGTGTCAGAATTCCTCTGCAGTGATGGTGACAGACAACACTTTAAGTAAAAGGCAGATGAAAGCCTGTTTGGAGATTGCCAAACAGGATTTTAATGACTCATTGTATTAGGGAAAAATATTCTCTGGTCTATTAAGTCTCTGATGAGCTCTTTAGGTAGAACAAATACAGACAGGTCCTTGAAGAAACCCGTCTATAGAGTGCATGTAACCTGTTTGTATTTCAGCACAGTAATGACCTGAAGCATGCAGCCAAGACAATGCAGGAGTGACTTTAGGAAAAGTCACTGACTGACCCTTGATCGGTCCAACCAAAGCCCAGACTTAAACCCTGGAAAACATAAACCTGAAGATGGCAGTTCACAGACACTCACCATCCAATCTGTAAAGCCGGAGAAGACACCAGCAGGATAGATATGAACTGCCCCCATCCAGGAGTGAAAAGCCTGCAGAGAGTTAGCAAAAATATCTCAAAACATATTTGACTGTCTTAAGGAGTATTGAGTGCAGATTGGCTTTATCTATTTAAAATTAAACCTACAAAAAATTCTGTAAAAGAAAAAAAAGAAACTGGTTAGAAATATTTCTGAAGCAGCTGCCTGTGGGGCTGCTTTTTTTTGTTCCTACGTTCTTCATTCTGCACAGATAGACCATAAAACATCACCCAGCTTATGCAGACATATGCAGAACTGGGTCCTTTGGACTTTTTAAATCTCAAGTGCCATAAAGGCATCTTAAGAGAGAGAATTAAATATACACCAAAGAACACACAGAACACGAAGTAGCTTTTTTGCATGGTTCTTCAAAACACTTTCTCACCACAGAATCAATTAAATTACTACAATAAAATCTAGGATGTTGCTTCACTCTTTTATTTCTGTTTTTTCACCTAATGCCAACTTTGCCATTGTACATCACTGGAGATGACAGCAGTAACTGGAACAGACAACATACTGTGCAGAAACACGCATTTCTGAGGACACTGAGAGCAGCTATTCTGTGAATATAGATCTTTTATATGGCAAAAGAATATGGAAGAATACAATAAGACAGATACCCATTGTTTCCAAACAGACTCAGGCTAATAGCAGAAAGGCTGCTGCAGGGGATTTACAGATCTGTATCCACATGCAAGTTTGATATACAATATGAACCACAAAGGCCTAAAACACAGAGAGAGCACAGTTATAACCATAGGATATTTTAAATAGTATAAAAGCTCTACGTGCCATATGTACTTTGAGGTCAGCCATAGTCATGAGGAGCAAACAGCGTCAGTGCAATTTTCTGCCTCAGAGAAAGCTCTTCTCTGACAACCTGAGGAACATTACACATGATTCGTGCAGACTTTGACTTAATCAAGTGCAAGTTGTAAAAATCATTTGCCATTTTCAATGTTTCAGTAGCTATATGGGCCCCTCCATAACCGCTGCCCCTCCTTCGCCTCCCTTTGTTCTCTCCAGCTCTAATAGGTTTCCCCCTGCCACACACAATTCACTTTTTTTCCCTTTTCCCCAGCTCCCCATCCCCCCACACCCCCTTTTAGTGCAGTGCCCAGTGTCGACTGGAGCATTTGAGCAATTTGAAATTAAAGCAAACAATGGGCAGGCACTCCCAGGGACCTCTCGCTCACCATATTACGCGGAGGACGCTCGTGTGCTCTTGCGCATTATTGGCAAGTCATTACGTTTCTCTGGAAACCGAGAGCGGGAGCTCGCTCAGAGGAATCGGTGATGCAAGCAGCAGCTGAGTGCTTGGACTAGCGTGTGTGTTCCGGCAACAGCATGGGGATGCTGTCAAAACAAAACTGTATATGGGTAGGTATGATACATCCTGGTACAGGCTTCTCAGAGCTTCATTTAATGTCTGTTGAAAGATAAAGGTTTTCATCATCAGTGAATGAAAAGCTTTCTCAAGTCTACTTGCTGCACACTAATTGGGCCTATGCCTTTAAAAATAGATGTTTTCATGCTCATAAAAGTGTTGTGGGTACTTGAAATTGACTTAAAACTGGTGTGGAAAAAACAACAGACGCAATTGGGAAATCAGATTTTAATTTGGTTCAAAGGGCTCTAAAATCTGTAGAGCATACAACATCCTTTAACCTTTAGAATAGATAAGGGCACACCCCAGAAAACAAGATGCTTTAGCAGGAGCAAAACGGAAGAAAGGCCTAGGAAGAGCAGCAGAGGCTGAAAGTCTGTGCATCTTCCAACAAAGTTCCATGTAACAAATAGATTAACATAGTATATTTAGAATATGGAAAACAGGTCCCTAATGATGTAACACCAGTAGGCTACCATTCAACATTATCCTAATAGCTACAAATGGCAGCCTAGAAAATACACACATACATTGTCCTGAATCCTGGTCTGGATGTCGTTTACTCAGTGTTTTGTTCTCATCCGTCATTTCATTCCAGTGTTTACTTCTTTTATTATGGGGAGAAGCACCCTTACGAATGTAAGGAGTTTATTTACTGTAGTTCTTCTCGTCGTATTGTGGTGTCATTCAGGTGGGGACACAAATGCGGCGCAACTCCACCATTGAATGGAACTGGTTTCTAACAAAAATGGTCAATGGATTGACTATATTGTAATATGTAATTGTATTATCACAGGGAGGGGTTATAACAATATGTCTCTAATAAATAATCAAAATACCAAAGTGAATATAGTAAAAATATACAGTATACTGCCCTAGCTGCACAGCAACCTTGTAATTCAGTGCACATTTGAGGTAGAGCACTTCCTGTTTTGTTGTTCAACACTAATTAGTCTGCTTAAGACATTGTGTTTCTTCAGTAAACCAGGTTGTAGATGTATTAAACCATTTTGTTTCAGCACAAGAGGTGCAAAGATTCTTTATAAGTCACTGGTACAATTTCCATTAGTTACAGTCATTGCAGTGAGAGGAGCCAGGAATGCTGAATGTTCATGAACTCTTTAAATACCGCTGTACTGTCCTTCCAGCAATCCACCAGTGCTTCGAGGGCAGGTTAATAACACTCTAACCCAGTATTAAGCGAACCCAAAATTTACATGTAAGAACCTATCAAGCCACTAGGGGTAGTTAAGACAAGGGAAACAAACACTTTGACCACTACTGACAAAATGTCAAACAGTTCATGCTTTGTCTCTACATTAACACATTAAACTACAAAACAAGATTTCTATCTTCTACAGGAAGGGACAATGATCAGGTTCTTAATATAGGCCTAGGTAACTAGACGATCCCCAATGCCTCTCTATGGCATTTGCTTAAGGCATCTGCCCTCACGTCTGTGCCAGAAAGGCTTTGCTTGACTTTCAAGTTCCATTATGCAAATTTAAGCTGAGGGACAGCAGCATGAACCTGAAAAATCTAGTCACTCTGCTCCGCCCAGCCCTTCCTCTCCCTGCTTCACCACACTCTGTCCAACCCTTCAGGTATGTCATTATGATATTACCATAAATAAAGATGCTACAAAACCTGAAATTCTCCGGATGGTTAGAAAGGTAAGCCTTGTTTAAAAAAAATTTTAGAGTTGAGAATATCTGCACTACTGGAGAGTTCAATGAGTCTGAGTCTTGAAAGCTTTTGTCAGCATATCTCTACTAAATTAATATTTAAAAAAGGGCACAGTTTTCAGAGGAGCAGGACTACAGCAAGGACTAAGTCTACAACTATAGTTTCACCTCACCATTTGAACTGAAAACTAAGTTATGTCATCCATAGGATTTTTAAAAATAGAAGCATAGAGATATTATAATATAGATAAAGAAGAGGGAAGTTTAAACACTTGTGCAAAACAAATTCTAACTGGAGAAAAGCAACCAGTAAGTGTTTACTATAGGCGCGATATATACACACAATATATGCAGCGTTACAATTTAAGTCATCTTAATTAATCACTTCATTGTTTAGTGTGCAAAATAAAACAAGTTTAGTACATTAATAATACTAATACTACTACTAATAATAACTATTCTAATTAAAATGCCCCTGAACTAAATGTAATATTTGCACCATATTATGTCTATGTTACATTTGAAATCATTAAAAAAGCTCATTCTCATCATTGTAAAGCTTGAACCAGACAATGTAATCTCTAAATGTATGTATTACAAAGAGAAATCAAACATGATTCTCTCAGAAAACAGGGTAACTTCAAATTTCCTTTCAACACACTTGCTCTGCTGTACATCATGGACTCTTCTGAGCCCAGTGATCACATCAAGAATCACAGTCCTTACTGTACAAATGTTGTACATGTATGTGAATATGGTCTTTAATCAGCTTGCAGTTAAACTTGGTGGGTTTCTGTCACTGATCCTGTACTTTTTCGCCACTTTGGCATGTTGTTACTGTGATTTCAGTGAACCAGGGGAAGCCTCTTTGCTTCAAAAGTTCAAACCATTGCTGCCATGTGGATCCAAAATGAACGCTGCTGTGGACGGTCCAATCACATCCGCCTTCTGCGTGTTGTCAGAGGTCACGCACACACACGCGCCTTACGTCGGCGTCATTACGCATTTCCTGTTCTCTACGAAATCCCCCCTGTTCTCATCGTCGCGCCGTGAAGTGGATGTTTTGGTAAAAAATACGGTGTCGAAAAGGGACGTAAACACGTTTAAAACATGACATTTCGACCGAGTGGGACCTAAAACGGCGTAGCAGGGGAAAGAGGGACGTCTTCGGCGAAGGTTTCGGTTCATCTTGTCGTATTCCTCCGCATGTCCGCTTTCTTCGTAGATGGTCTCCGGCGAGCGTTGTCTGGCGGCGGACGACGAGTTCTCGACGAATAACATGAAGGAGATGATCGGAGGTTGCTGCGTGTGCTCAGACGAGAGAGGGTGGGCAGAAAACCCGCTGGTTTACTGCGACGGACACGGCTGCAACGTTGCCGTGCATCAAGGTACGGCTGTGCTGTTAACTAGATCGGCTAGCAGGTAGCATTTAGCTTTCAGGCTAGTTAGCGTTGTCTGGTTACAAGGTTATGGAGCCTTGTTCGTTTGCCCACAGCAAGGCCAGGCTGGGGTCAGACTCAGATCATACAGCAGGACACTCCACTGCCATGGCTCTGCAGCTAATCTGCTTAGTGTAATAGCTGGCAGCAGCTGCTGCACGAACACATTTCTGGCTACAAGTCGTGATAATTATCCATGTCAAAAGCGAGCGGTCCAGTGGGACAGAAGTTAGCGAAGGAGGGAGACACTTGTCAAAAAAGTGCAAGCCTAGTGCGGGAAGTTCCCATGGAGGATTTTAAAATGTGTGATCCCACCCAGAGTATCAGCAGTAACATTGTTATAGTACAAACTGCATGAACAATGTATTAAGTTTTCACGCTGGCAGTCAAACATTTTGGTCCATTTATAGCAACAAAACAACGACATCTGATGGGGTCGTGTTAGCTTCTAGTGTAACAACTGTGCTGCAGTGCTCCAAGCCAGTGCTAAGCCAAGATGACTCAGATGATGACGTCCAGTGTTTACAAATTTAGCAGCTGGCCATGTGTCCACTTGGCAAACAGTGGGAGACCGAAGACTATTTGAAATGTCAGCAACTGTGAACCCATACAGATGCATGTCTGTGTATTTACCCTTGTTTGTTTTGGATTGTGAAGTAGGTCTGACAGGAGCATATCTGTATATTACAGATTATTCTATCTAAGAGTCTATTCTTAGATGCACAAGTGTAAAATCATATTTCATATTTTAGTGAAGTGTCTGATGCTTTGCAGAGACACATTGGGGTTGGAGAAACACTCAGGCCAGCACTTTTTCTTCCTTTAGTGAGTTATTGGCAGCAGAGAAACTGTACGGTATTAGTCAAAAACAAAGATGGTTTGTATTCTGATAAGAAACACCACTCTGTTTTATTCAGTGCAGTGTCCAGACAGTTTCTGTAAATGTAACATATTTTGTAAAGGATTACTAGCAATGTTTTGTCCCCAAATAATCCTGTTAATAACTTGAATCAAAAGAACATTTTAAATATTACAAATCTAATTTTATGGCAGTGTCTGGTTTGTACAAATTTAACATTTTCATATGAAGGCTAAATAATATAAGCTACATACTGTTGTTAAAAGAACACTGTAGAAGAGTCATAGCATTGTAGATCAGCGTACACAAGCAACAATGCATCAGTCTAAGTAAGTATCCTCAGTTTCATGTGATTACTGTACAATATATAACATTTCTTAACTGTTAAAGTTATGAAAATGTGAAACTTATTTAGCTTTTCATAATTTTGTAATTGTTCCCATGTGAATGATCATAGTAGAGTTATGTTATATTCAATATTTGTCTACATACTGTGCTACACAGAGTACAATACACATACAGTAACAAGTATAATATTTAGTTATGTTTAAACATTTGTGAGGAATTGAAATGTGTTTGCGGTGTGATGTTTTGCCACTAGTCATTCCTCATTTGAACTCGGTACCCTGTGAGCGTATTGTTCTCAGAAATGGATTTTAGCTGCATATTTCATTGCATTATTGCCTCTGATCAGATATAATCTGAAAATGTGTGTATCCTGTGTTCTGTAAATGTGGGCTATTTAGGGTGGTACTGTTTTATTTATAGTAACACTGCTGCACTACAACTTCAAGTCTGAATCCTATAAGGATCTTTGTAATCCAGTAACACACGTAGAAATAACAGAATCAAGAATGTTTTTGGACTTGTAATCCATTTTGTAGACTATCCTCTTTTATATTTATATATATATATATATATATATATATATATATATATATATATATATATATATATATATATATATATATATATATATATATATATATACTATTTTAACAGTCACTTATTTCCACACTAAAATACAATCTCTACAGCTGACAACCGTTCCTAAACTGTTTTAAAGTTTAACAACCATGTGTTAAACTGGATTCAGCTGTTTTGATCTGACAAAATGCTGAACAATACTCAGAACACTGTTTGTACCAGTTCAGTTATAAAGTTGCCTTCTGGCACATGTAAAAATGTTTAGGAACAGATAGCATTTGGTGTGTAGCTGCCTGGTGTGTAAATGTATTCTGTAATGTAAGATGTAGTCTTTTGGTGTGTTTGTGATGACTTTTATTTATTAAAGTTTTTTTTATTGCTGTCCTTTTCCTCTCATCAGCCTGCTATGGCATCGTGCAGGTGCCAACTGGTCCTTGGTTCTGCAGAAAGTGTGAATCTCAGGAGAGAGCAGCCCGCGTGGTGAGTCACATAATCTATTCTTTCATCATTTATGAGTGAACTCCTGGAAGAACAGTGCTGTCTGTGAAAGATGGTGTATCTAAAGGTTTTGAGCAGTGCTATAATTTATAAATGCACCAAGAAAGTATGTAGGTATCATATCAGCCACATATCTGTTCAAGAGGTTTGGACCAGACTAGCCAGCACAATTCAAGTTAAGGACAATGTTTGAAATATTTTATCACCACAGACAGTCGGTAGCTTTGGAGTCGCACTGTTGGCAGCCCTGTTAGGTGCCAGTGATTACAAATGAAGAAACCATAATTGTTGTTATGTGAGGAAACATAAAGGAGGAGAGCGTGCTCATTATTAAATGTATTTTGTAATTTCTAATATTTGTTCGTAGTATCTACAAAGAAGCTGGATGATAACAGAAACTAAACTGTGTAGTTCTGGAACTTATTGTCTTGGTACTGATCATTACATTGAACTGCTCTATATTACACATATTAAACTAATATGCATCCAACACTAGAAGCACTCCCATAGCATGTTACTGCCGTGATTCACAGGTTTTCTAGATAAAATGCTTAGAGTTTTGTTTAGATTTCAGTGTTTGTGTCATCAAACCACATAATCTTTTTCCTCATCCTCTTAGAGTTCCTTCAGTACTGTTTGGCAAACTTCAGGCAGGCTTACACATGCCTTCTTTTTCAAAGTGTCTTCCATCTACCCACTATGGGATAAAAGTCTGGCTGCTGGAGTACTGCAGAGATGGCCAGTCTTCAGGCACGTTCTCCGATCTCTGCACAGGACTTTTAAAGCTCTATTAGAGTGACTGTTGGGTTGGTCACCTCTCTTATTGACTAACTTCTCAGTTTGGCTGGACGGTCAACTCAAGTAATAGTCATTGTGGTTCCTGAATTTCACATTTCACAATTATTAAAGCCACTGTGCTCCCTGGGATACTTTTTAGAAATGTTTTTATACACTTAATCTGATCTTTGTCTCCCCACAAAATGTGGCTACAGAGTTTCATTAGACTAAATGGAATTTTGTGACCTTTAATACACGGTGTCTATGGATGCCAGTTAGGGTGTAGTCACATTAATAAAGCAAACAACTAAGCAATTCACCACTATTTGGATTGTCCTAAAAATATATTTTGTAAAGGGGGATTTCAGTCAAGTTTGAGTTTGGCTTGATGGGAATATGGCAAGTCTAAGGTTAGTTAGAGTTTTTTTTGTACCTGTGGCAGTTTAAATTCAAAGCTACAACAAACAAAAGGCTGCAAAGAATTAAGGACTTTTCATAAGCGCCTGTATGATTTTTTTTGTCACTGTGTAACAGTCCTGATAACTAAATTCCAAATATCTTTAACTTTTTTTAAACAAAGAAATCAAGTATTGTATTGTACTATAATACACTTTTTATAAGAGAACAGTAATATTATTGTTTAACCCATGAATGAGACTGGGCAGCCTGGTAATATAGTTTGTCATGTCTGTTATTTAATCTTAAATCTTTGTACAGGCTGGTTGAAGTTTTAGCAAAGATGTTGTAACTAGAAATGACACTGAAGATCTGCAAAGACCCTTTTTGGAATTAGCTAAATAGGTTTCCATATTTTACGTGTTCTCTTTGTGGAACCCAACCTGGTATAGCTTTATGAGTTTCAACTTAATATGACCTCAGCAAACATCTGAGGACCTGTTGAGATTTTGACAGGGCAAGATTTATGAAAATAGCTGTTGATACAGGTGCTAGGAATAATCTGTCTACTTGATGCATTCATGTGTACTTACGTGTACAAGCTAATACAGAGAATAGGCAGACCACTTATGGGACAAGGCAAAAGTTAGCAGGATACCTATTTTGTTCACAAGAGAGTTACAAATAACATCCTGTAGAGTATGATCATGGAGGAAGATAAATGATCACCAGTGATCCAGATTTTTTAAATCTGTAATTTGCCAAATAAATAACAAATGAAGACGTTGTTATTTAGGATTGAGTGTGTGCAGCCAATCAGAAACTTTAAGTCCAGGAATAGTTGGAAAACAAACGGTTGGGAATCACTGCAATGAACGAAGCATGACATACATTCATAAAAAACATTATTAGATGAAAGATGGAACTATAACACATGAAAGTCCTGTTCACACACACACAGTATATCACACACACTGTTCTCTCTGTAAAACATGGTCTTGAGATGAGCCACAGCAGTTTTATGTGAGTTGAGGATAAGCTGAATTGTCAGGCGAGTAAGGGAGCAGCAGAATTAATTGCCTGAGGACTTGTATTAGCTCATGCATACATGCACACTTGCATGAAGAGGGAAACGACCTCAGTTGTCACAGAGTGAGGGTGTTTTCCCTGAAACCTTCTGGCTATGTGCCTAAGCCTGCCCAACTTGGTAGTTAATCTCACATGCTAACCAATTTGCCATGCTTCAGTGTTTACCTCACCCTAAGTAGATGAGGTTGACCTGTTGTTTCTGACCTGATGTTTCTTCTTTTCCCGACAGAGATGTGAGCTGTGTCCCCACAAAGATGGAGCCCTCAAGAGGACAGACAACGGAGGTAGAATCCCTCTCAAGCTACACACACTCAAACACACCTGTGGTTTGCCTCTCGTGCATTTTGTCATGAGTTGTATGTCAACGGCAAGTTAAAGGGGTGTGAGCGTGCTGGGAGAGTTATGTTGCTGTTTGTTGTATGTGCTGTCTCTCTGCACCGTCCTTGCCAGTCCATATTTTATGAGTGTGAGTGGGTGTGTGTGTGTTTATGAGGGGGCGGGCCAGGATGGGTATAGTGCATGGCCTGCGAGGAGTCTACTCGCTGGGTTCATTGGGAGGTCAGCTCGGTGGAGACTGTAAATATTCTCTCTGTGTGTGTGTGTGTGAGAGTGTGTGTGTGAGAGAGAGAGAGAGAGAGAGAAGAACAGCTGTGGGATTGTGTTCAGGCCTGTAGGAAGACATCAGGACAACACTAACACACACTGTTTTACTACTTTCTCTTTTATTTTACCCTTCCCATGACCCCTCTCTCCCCCTCGCTTCTCTCTTTTTCCCCTTCCATTTTTCTTTCACCATCTCATGCCACTACTGTCCATTTCTCTGCTCCTGTCAGTTCCTCTCCACTTGTTGATCTGTGTGGTAGTTGCTGTTATTTCAGGTGGAACAGTGATGTAGCAGAGCAAAGGGATTAGTGGTAAAAAGGTATTTTAGCCATCATCTTAATGTGCAGCATGCAGACAAGAAAGAGAAGACAGCGAGACAATATGAGTTTAAAGATACTGCATAACAGCAAACAAAGAAAGTTAAAAGAATGTTTATGCTGGAAAGGTTCAAACATCGTCTCGGTATATGTAAGGAGTTTTGATGGAAACGGGAACACTAGAAAATCGGCACCAATTCACTCCCTACAACTCAGTACTAAGAAATAATAATTATGTGGCACCAGAAGGAGTAATTTGATTGATTGATGTGGTTTTGTTGTACATTTCATTCATTACATTACACATGAAGGATCACATGAGCCTAGTTAGTTTTTCTAGTCTTCCTTTTCTTTTTGCCTGATGTTGGGATCCTGGTTTTGCCAGTCTACCACAGAAGATCATAAAACCATTATCAACAATTGACAACACTTTGTTGTTGTTTTTGCTAGAAATCATAGCACACTTTGTATTGGTTATCAGCCAAATAGAAGCACTTCATTCCAGCACAATGTCTCAGAGTAAAGGTTGTCCGTGAAGTGATGCTTTGTTGGGTTTTGTGGGGTAAAAGTGTGAATGCTTAGTTTGAGAAGGAAGGCTGTGCCACTTTTATAGTCCTGTTTTATAGGCCTCTTCCAGATTGTTGGAGGGACTTCAAAACAACAACATGCCCTCATTTAATACCCACTCCCTCCTCTCTTTCCCGCCCTCTGCCCTCCTCCCCCTGTCCTGCTCACCAGGTCAAAGGCAGGTCAGGGGTTCAACTGTAAGTTTAAGCCTGTTTTTGTTTCCGCTATAGGGAAAAACAGACACCTCCAGTGTGGTAGGAGACTCCCACCTCCATTTGACCTCCCTTTCACCTCCTCCAACTCCCCCTCAGCCTGTCGTCAATTCTGCTGCCACTCCACCATACCCCGCTGTCATTCTACTGCCCCTAGTTTGTCTCCAGTGACAGGCAGCTGTGTGTGTGTGTTAGTGCCCAATAAGCTGCTATTTAGATAGAATAACTACCAATCTACAAATTAAGACATTTGCTGTTCACAATGTAAAAGTTGAACTTAATTTATGTTTATGTAAATACATGACCTGACAAAGATCTGTCTGGGTTTGTCTAGTTAAAATATTCTGTGTTATAGAGTCAGCGTGGAGGTGTTACTCTTTTTGTTTATATGTGAATGTAACCGAAACTGCTATTTGTTATATTAATGATGGGCACAGACCATTTGTAGGCTGTGTTTGGTTTGCACTAAAGAAGAATTACACATGGAAAGTGTAGGCCATTTCAGCTGCACAATCCAGTGTTTTGGTTTGTACGCAATAAGTCAAATGCTGGAGAACACATACAAAGGGTTTTCAATTAGTTCTGTGTTTCACCACACATGCAGACTTATCTTTTCCAGCTCTCACAAAGAGGTCATAAAACGTACGAGGTAATATCTAGATGTGAGCATTCATCAAAACTGCACTAGATTTTATCTTTTATGAACATCTTGCAGATAGAAACACAGGAGATGATGTATGATGCAGGTGTATTGGTCTTGGTTTGGTTATTCCTCACCAGAATTCAAAAGACTGTGTTACTACCAATTTAAACAGGATCAAACACAGAAGCTTAGCAAAGTCTGTGTTCTTTACATTTTAAGTCTGTGATGTGATGAGTTACAATTGTGAAGAATGTACAGAAAAATGTGGTTTTGTTTTTTTTTTCTTTAACCCAGCTGATAAAATTCTGTTGGTCGTGTGTGGAGTTATATACATATACAATTTTACTGTAGCACACTGGTAAAATTTGTCATTAGCAAATACAATACAATTAGTGGCTATTAAACCCTTTACGCACTTTTAAAAAATATTATTTAGCTAATACTTTATGATACTTTACTGCGACTCCACAAACCCCAGTTCAATCTCGTATGTGTGGGGGATGATGTCTGGTTTGTGTGTTTGCAGAGTTTAATCTTTCTTCTGTGTCTTTGCAGGCTGGGCACACGTGGTTTGTGCTCTTTACATACCCGAGGTGGAATTTGCCAATGTATCGACAATGGAGCCCATAGTACTTCAGTCTGTACCACATGAGCGCTACAATAAGGTAGATAGATAGATACTTTATTCATCCCAATGGAAAATTTACTTTTTGTTTTGTAACCATCACAAGGAATTAATCTGGAATTAAAATGTTGTTTTTGTCTTAACTGTGTGTAGACATGTTATATCTGTGAGGACCAGGGTAGAGAGAGCAAAGCAGCCACTGGAGCCTGTATGACCTGCAACAAACATGGCTGCAGGCAGGCCTTCCATGTCACATGGTGAGACTCATTCACTTCACATTAACCTCATTACACAAAGAAAGAGATTGTTTCTTCAGTTCCTCACTCAGACTGACAGATAGACACTTACGTTTGATACGCTGTAGGTTTTAATAGCAAAACTTCAGAAATACATCGGATATTAAAATACCAATACCTTTCAAGTGTTTCATTGTTTAAAGCATGAAATAGACTTCCTGACTTATCAGAAATATTTATTATTTTAACAATTCACAATTTGTTGCTTCTACTGTGAGCAGTCACATTAGGTGAATGGCATGCAGTAGTTTAAAAGTTGTGCCGTGCAAAAGCTCTAATGTTAATGCAGACTAGGTTAAGGTAGGTTTCTGCTCCTGTTGGTATAACAAAACAAAACTAAAGATGATCCCTTTAATTTTTTCATACTTCTCTCTGCCACAGTGCCCAGTTTGCAGGGTTGTTATGTGAAGAACAAGGATCGGATGCAGACAATGTTAAATACTGTGGATATTGCAAGTACCACCACAGCAAACTGGTAAGTTTCTCCTTTTATCCTATTGTAAGCATGTATGTTGACTCTGAGCACTGAGTACACCCCTACACAATATCACTAAAATTTAAAATGAATCAAATCTCACAAAATTCTGTTTTGTGGAAGTGTTGGGTATTAGATCTTATTTAGACATTTTAAAAGCAAATAGATTAGATATACAACACTGACAATACAGATCTTTAGTACTATCTCAGTGCAACAAAAGAACAAAGAATGCCTGTGATCAGTGCAACAAAAATCAGCTTATCTGTGATCACTGTGATAATAATATAACATTTGTTATGTCCAATCAAGGCTGATCATTAAGAGGTTATACATGAACGTGAGCTTTCACAGTTTTATCCTGCAGTGTGTTAAATGCTCTATGGCTCCACATGGTAGGAAATGAAGAAAAAACATATTGTGAGTCTTAAGATTAAACATTGCAGAAGAAAAAAGAAGCATGATGAATACTGGCAGCACATTTTTGGTCAGATGTAACTAAAATAAATAGTTTGGATCAGATTGGGTCCAGCTTGTTTAGCATAGCTTTGAGCAGTCACTGTGAACGTGGATTTCGTTTACACAAACAGAAAATAAAAATGTGACTGCCAGTGTTAAGATGCTCAGCAGAAGAGGAAAAAATGATCACAAGCGGAATGTAAAACTCATACAAATGTTTTTAAAGTAGAAAAAAAGTGAAAACAAATGACCAAGTGACTTGAATCTAATAGAACACCTCTGGTGAATTTCCCAAGCAGGATGTAGAGCAACATAGCAAAGAGGAGAATATCTCCCCACTCAGTTGTACAATACTGGAGCATCTAATCAACAAAATCTCAGCTACATTTCCTTTGTTGCCTGTGTTTTTAAATGGGGAACCTTTTATTGTTTAATTTGGCTAATTAATGTTTTGGTGATATTCACCAGGAGTTTACTCTGTTTCATTGTATACTTTATATATTATGCATGAGTGTCTTAAGTATTGTGTGTCTTTTAACAGTTTGGATGTTAACTATACCCCCACTAACTATAAGCAGAGAAGGCTATTTTGATGTAACACACGCATATCGGTTTAACACAGTGGGACATACCTTTCATCTTGTGTACAGCTTGGCACAGAGATGCTCTGTCATTACTTCTTGTCTCATCTCTTTCCTCTGTCTGTTCTCTCTCAACCCTGTCCGTGCCTCAATATTACTCTATTTCCTCACCCTCTGCATCTTTTTTACAACCTTTCCTCCCTAGTCAGTTTCTCATTCCTGCTCTGCCCTCTCCCTCTTTCAGCCATCTTCCTGCCTCTGCTCACCCCCTGCCCTCTCTCCTTCCTTCTTTTTCTCCTCCATCTGCTTCCTCTTTGACTGGACTGATCCATCTATCCCCCTTGCGCTTGTGTCTCTTTCACCTGTCCTCTATCCTCCATCAACTCTTATTCCTTCTCCATTTGTGATCCTTCTAATCTCTTGTCCATTTCCCCCAGTGCTTCCTTGTGTGTTTTTCCACTGAGTTTATTGGGTTGGGTTTGCAGATGCTGGACTGGGTTAGATGAGTCAGTTTTTACTGTAGAGTCAAACAGGACTAATGAGAGCCAAATAGTTTCTTCTTTATTTCAGATATTTTGAGAAAATAACATTTTAGAGATCAATTTCTGTGACTTGTTCTTTAATGTTTGCCTTTATTATTTACAGGGGTGTGTAAAGTACACTAACTCGACAAAGTGCACATAAAAGTGCAAGTGTTGGATCAGAAAAACCCTCCACTACCAGTTGTAGAATCCTTTCATTGTTTTGCTACTATACAAGTACATGTACTAAAGTTGCCTAAAGTACAAGAGTAAAAGTACTTTGCTAAGACAACAGTGTATTTTAAACAATGTAGAATTTGGTGCTGCTCTAGTCTAGTCCAGATTAGTTAGTTGACAAATTCTTAAAGGTAAAAAATTGGACTGAAATGTTTTTGTTACCTACAGACTGGGGAACAAAACAGCAGCCGATCAAAGTTGGGCAGATTTTTAACCACCTAATGGGACAGGAGGATAATTCATAAATGATACATCAGCAAAAATCTAAAACTTAAAAAAAAAAAAACTAGTAACTGATAATGTTAAAATAAATGCAGTGGAGTAAAAGAGTAATTTTTAATAGTTAGGTTAGCAACTTAGAGACTTTTATACTCTTTTTCTAGGCAATGTAGTACTACAAAGCGGGGTAAATATAATTTTTAAATGAGCATAACCTGCAGTTTACGTTCTTTCCTAAATTATAGATTACTGTACAATCGTAGCTTAGTCATACAAAACAGACACGAAAACCCCAAAATGCAACTATATACAGAGAGGAAGGGTTTTCAATAAACACATTCACTGAAGAAATTATATGTTGTGTTCCACATTTGGATCCAATCTCTCAATAGTTATCACAACATACAGTGGCAAGAAAAAGTATGTGAACGTTTTGGAATTTCATGGTTTTCTGCATTAATTTGTCATAAAATGTGATCTGATCTTCATCTAAGTCAAGAGTATTAACAAATAGGATGTTCCTAAAATAACACAAAATAAATTCTCAGCTTTCATGTCTTTGAGAACAACCATAAAAACCTCATAATGCTCCTACAAAAGGTATGTGGATGCAGATGTGGAGGTGTGGACTAGAGCTACTTTGACTGACTAAAACTACTCAAACCTTTTGAGTTTGTTCTGCACATGGAGAATGTGCTCATGTGAGCCTCGCCAAATGGAGTTTTCAGAGGATCTATGATCAAGAATTGAATGATTTACACAAAGCTGGAAAAGGTTACAATATGATTTCAAAGACTTTAAACATTCACCAGTCTACAATTAGGTAAACAATTTACAAATGGAGAATTACAACTGGGACTGAGGCTACTTTACCAATAAGTGGGCAGCCAGTCAAAATGATGAAATGGGAGCACAAAAAAAAAAACTCATCAGTGAGGTAAAGAAACAACCCCGAGAGACAACAATAGATTTGAAGGCATCATTAGAACTGGCTAACATCTTTGTTCATGAGTCTACAGTAGGTAAAACACTGAACAAGCAGGGTGTCTATGGCAGGACACCACAAAGGTAAATGCTACTTACTATTTGGGCCTGATTTGATGCATCAGGGTTTGGCCTGCTTGCAGTCATTGAGGGGAAGATGAATTCTCAAGTGTATCAAAGAATTCTTGAGCATAATGTGAGAATGTCTGTACATCAGCTGAAACTCTGTAGAAGTTGAGTGATGCTACAGGACAATGATCCAAAACACACAACAGAATGGCTTCAGAAAAACAAAATCCGCCTTTTGGAGAGTCCAAGTCAGGGCCCAGACCAACCATTTATTAATTTAAAGGCTTCACATACTCATACACTTTCTACTATCACTATGCGTTTTTATAGTTCTCAATAAAGACAAGAAAAATCACAATTTACTTTCTGTTGTTATTTTCGACACATCGTATTTATTGATACTCTTGACTTAAATGAAGATCAGATCATGTTGTGTGACAAATGAATGCAGAAAATCACACAATTTCAAAAGTGTATAACACACTTTTTCTTGCCACTGTATGTAGGTAAGATGCCAACATAGGACAGGCTTCACAGTATCAACACACACACACACACACACACACACACACAGATGACATTTTGCAATGTTAACAAATGCTGATGGAAAGACTCATGCTGTTTTATTGATCGTGTATGAATGGCTTTGGATGCTGGGGCATAATGTCATTAAGCTGGGATTGTATGGATGGCAGGGATGTACAAGAGGTAATCAATGACAGAGAAAGCAATGCTGTTAGCAGAGTGGGTTTCATAAAATACCACTTGATGGATGTTTACGCTGTGTTAGCAACATATGGCATTTGACTGGACACAGTCAGTAGCCAATCTAATTTTGAACTTAGATTATACTTGTTTAGTCTGGACTATAGTGAAATTTGTCTTTGGTGGTATCATCAAGACCTTAAAAATAAATTCTACACAGTGGAAATTCACCCATAGATGTATTGGCTGAACATTTCCAATTGTCTGGTCTGGGTGTTTGTGGTATTAACAGTAAATGCAAAACCTTGTTGCATTCAGCAGGAGCAGTAAATTGTGAACTCTGTATATATGTGTGGAAATCCAAATGTAGGCTTTGAAAGATGAGAGCCTGTTTTATGATTCAGACAGTGAACTAAGTTGATTTAAATTACTGGTGCACCTGGGTTGTCTCTGAGTATTACATGAAATCCCCCCAAAAACACTGCCTTGATCATCTGTGCATTGAAGTAATATGGGTACAAGTTGAAGATGTACTTGTTTATCACCATGGCAGCAGATACTGTGAGTAAGGGCAATAAGGCTTGTGCTGAGATCAATAGGCAAGGCTCATCATTGGTGTCTAAGAGCGCCTCGTTAGATCTGTGTTAAAGGAGTTTTAAAATGGCCCTGATTGTTTTTATTGTTGTTGTTGTTGTTGTTTTCAGGTCTACTAATGGCGATTATTTTACTCTTGATTTTATCTTATGGTTCCATTTGGCCAGTGAAAATTAAAAAAGAAACGGCTTTTTCTGAAGTGCAGATATCCTTTTGCTTTTATACCTACTGCCACAATGCATTTTGTACTCAGAAGTGACCAATAGGCTCACTCATGTAAACATCACTTTTGTAACCAATGCTCATGATAATGTTTTTTGAGTGTTTTTGAATTTTGAGTTATCCTTGAGTTCAGTTAGAATTTCTTAGTTTAAGTTTTCTTTCTTTTTTTATATCATAGATCCTTTTTTGGTCCATTTTTAGCCTTTTTTTCTGTGGACTTCATCCAGTAACTTGGAGTTCCTCTTTACCTTTTAGCGAAGGAGCAGGGGCCGTGGTAGTAGGTCTCAAAGCTTAAGTGACTCTTCCCCTCAGTGTATGGATAGACCCCCAGACACGGACAAGAAGGTAAGACAGCCCTCAGATCTTACCCTCTCTATGCCTCCTACCCACGACTGTGACCCCAACATATCCAGTGAAATTATTGATCAATCTATATTGCTAATGATGGTTCCATATTGTGGATCTATGGACACCATGCAGGAAAAAGGAAAATGAGCTGTGTGTGATATGGGATTAACTATTTAGGTGTATTTCTGGTATTTTTGCAGGGCGCGTTATGCTATTATATCATTTCCTTAAGTAACAAAACCCAAGCAAAGGAAAGCTTCGGTGCTGTAGTTAAGATTAAAAGGTTTTGAAGTTAATGTATTTTATGTCTTTTGTTATTATGTCCTTAATCAAACTTTTCTTAAGGAAAAGAGTTGTGCCATTGTGTTCTTTCCTGTATCCATCCATTTCAGAGAGTAGAAGTTTGGCCCATCTCGAAACACATTCGTGTGCCTTTCAGCCTGATTTCACTTGACCTCTAAAATCACAGGTGTCCTTCAATTTGATGTCCAAGTGACTCCTGAAATTGGGTTTTATAAACCCAGCAGCAGCTGCATTTGGATTGTTTTTAGGATGCTAGTATGACTGTAGCCCACCTACACACACCAGTGATCACAGCCGCTAATGAATGCTACATTAGTGTGACTTAATCAGTCACGCCTGTTAGTAGAACATGTAATCACAGGCTGTGTAAAATCAGAATTTACAGGAGGCGTCAAGTCATCTGTTCCACTTTTCATCTTTGCCCATAGTTGAATTCAACCTGTAAAGCCTTATTTTCAGCATAACGGTTTGGTGGAAATACTCAGAGATACCATAATGTCCAATATAATGTACTTAATCCAAGACATGGCTGTCCCTTAACAGTTGAGCTGTTGTGGAGAGAGTGTTAACTTTTCTGTTCAGTGTCATTTATTCTTCCCACCTAACTCTCAACAACAGTATGCTCTGTTTGGTCAGCAAAAGGCATCCTTTCTCACCACAGTATTGTTTAGTGATCACTAGAAAGAGTTTATTAATCCAAAATATCGAAGATGAAGAATAAGATTATCATTGTCTGTCCTGAGGGACACAGATTTAAGAAACAAGTGAAAGCAAGTGCTTAACATACCGAGACGATGAGCTGTGCTGTGTGTGTGTGTGTGTGTGTGTGTGTGTGTGTGTGTGTGTGTGTGTGTGTGTGTGTGTGTGTGTGTGTGTGTGAGTGTGAGTGTAAAAATATTTTAACAAAGGAAAGCTTGGTCAAGAAATGGGCACCCACTGTGCTGTTGTTGAACATGGGTGAATGTCAATTGAAACTCTGTCCCATCTTAATAAATTATGTTTATTTTGTATGTGTACTCTCAATCTTTTCCTGTCTGTGGCAAAACCAGATAGGTTAGAAAAGGGATGCTTCAAATCTGCATCAACTAAATAAACTGTTACAATTTCATCTTTTTAAAAAACATATATAGCATTGTTTACTATAAAATTATTATTATTTATTAATATTAAATACAAACATTTCAACAACATATGCACAGTTGTTACCATAATATTTCAGTGTTTTAAAAGGAAAAAGGAAAATAGCATAGTTGCATTTGAAAGCATATTATGGCCCTTCAGTCAGCTGCACCATTATGAACTTAGAGGAAGTTGGCTTTTTTGACATCACCCAAATGGTGCAATTACTCCACTGAATGAAACGCTCATGTTTTGTTGAGATGAGGTGGAATTTGTAAACCTGTTTGTACAGACAGTTCAGTGTTTTGTTAATGATGCTGTGCCATGCTGCTTCTGATGCTTTGACTTCCTTTTTCCTGCTGTTTTTATTCAGTAGTCTCGTTTTTGGTAGAAGAGTATGAAAAATGAAAATAAACAAGAAGTAAATGTTTATCCCTTTATTAAGTAATTAGTATAATCCACATTAGGCATTTATTGTGCCAATTTCTTTCTGTCTACATGGTTATTGTGTTTGACAATGCCAGCTTCAGGATTTGTGTGTGTGTGTGTGTGTTTGTGTGTGTGTCCACGTATGATTCAGTCCCCTCTGCCTTGGCTTTTGTTAATACTGCATGATTTGCATTATCCTGCTCTCTCTCTCTTGCATACACACACAAACGCACATTCTCCATCCACATTCCAGGGTCAGAGATCAGCCAGCTCAGATGTGCGTGTATCCGTGCATGCAGTTGTAATGTGTTTTGGAGGCTCAGATTTATACCAACCTCATGTTAGACCCTGCAGTGAAACTACAGCAGGGGCGAAAAGAACCCCCACACTGGCTGCTTAGGAAAGGCCCGCAGGAAACACACACACTCACATCTACTGCTTATACACACACACACAATGGCTGGTCAGAAATCCTGCAGGAAACTGCACAGGGGAATTCCTGCCAGGCCAGGGCGGATTATTTTCCCCCTTACTTCCTGTTCCTCCCTGTCTTCCCTCGCTTCTGCACACACCCCGTGCCCTCTGTGTTTGCAGCCTCTGCTTTTACTCCTCGGGCCATTGTGCAGAATTGTTAAACATTTAGAATACATGTTATATCAAATTAAAAGGCAGTACCTTGTCTTTCCTACCTGTTATTTGTCATAAAAGATGTTTGCATTGGTATTTCTTCACTGTGAACTTTACAGCAGGCCTACACGTTGCATTTGAAATGCACATGTTTAACAATTTGATATAGTTAAGAGAATATTGAGTTTAACCAACTCACCTACAGTTTGGGTCATTTATTAATTATGAAGTCTTTTATCATGCATAAATGCTGAAGCTTTTACTGTGTTCAGCTCGAATCTGCTTCTTTTCTCTGATTAATTTTTTTATTGCTCACTATTTTTTGGGGATTTTGGACTGTTAGTTTTGTTTGTTTACTGTGCTCTACCATTGAATAAGCCCAATGATTGGTTGATAGATTTAAAACAAAACTGCAGATGAATTGATAATGAAAATAATGGATTTAGCCCTCATGTATTTACATTGTATTTAGATTTATTGACAAAATGCAAAAATCAAGATGCCTAAAATAAACACAAGAGCTTCTCAGTTCAGAGGCCTGTGATCAAGAGTTTACACAGAGAGGATTTCAGCCCAGTGTTGTGTTGGTCATTGTTTGGGATTTTGCTGATAAATGGAGGTAAATCTCATCCTCTCCCACCAATCATATGTACCCCACGCAGTCTTAAAGACCACTCAGACATGTCAAATGATGATGCTGCTAATGGTCAGCTTCAGAGAAGGAGGGGAAAGGACACGCTGAAAGGCATTGTCTCTGCCTGTGTAATCAATTGACCTGATTGATAAGAGTGTGTCAGGATTGCATTGTGTGTGTGTGTTGTTTCCCACGCCCAATGCTGTGTGTGTGCACGTGCACAGGCTGTGTGTGTGTGTTATCCGACCCTCTCTGCTCCCTCTGTCCATCAACACCTAGCTCTGGAATGTTAATGAAAAACAAGAAGGCAATCCCAAAGAATTTACTTCTCTTTTTCCTCTTTCCACTCACTCTGTTTGAATTAATGATCTCACTTTGTGTAGTCCCTCACGCTATCCTGTTTGTCTTGGCACCACTGTTTATAGACTCTGTTGTTTAAATGATGAGTCGTATAGTCGAGCAACAGAAGATTGGTCCAGTTTTGATGATCATCGAACTAACTCCTGACAAAAAAGCTAAATGTTTGCTTCACTGTGCAGCCTAATGGAACTGTTCTCAATTCTAGTAAAGATCCAAAGATAAAAGATGTGTCAGCACTGTGGAGGAAACATCTAAAAAGTTATGCACAAAACATTTAGGATGTTTTCTCTTCATTTTGCACAGCCGTAATAAAGCCTTTGATTTGAATATTTCTTGTGATGTAATATAGACTTTGTAGAATAAAATTCATTTTATACTACTTAAAACACTGAACTGGAAATATAAACAGGAAATTCTGTGACAGAGAGTTTCTGCAATCACCTCTTTCAGACCCACAAATACACATGCGATCAGAACTATGCAACATGACTCGTAACCCCAGAGTGATAGAGTTACCGGAAGCCAGAATGCAGAGGGGTTACGGTGGAGCTGCTATCTCCTGAACTGGTGCTGGTGATGTCTGTTAACTGCCACTTACAGAGGAAGTCTGGCTAAACTGTCACCAGCCTCCATACAGTTGCTCTTCAGCAAGACCTTAAGGGGAGGAGGGGGCTGTATCGAAAGTCGCCATAGCACGGGGCATCACAATCATGTTGAGTCTCATGTCGTCTCTCTGGATCGCTGCATATTTTCGCCACCTATCTCTTAGTGTGTGTATGCATGCATGTGAATGTCCATGTAAAAGTGTATGTATACCTGTCTGCTTGTACGCACATGCAGAGAGGTGTCAGGGTGTGGGGTGTGCATGTGAGGTGTAAATGCGCTGGCACCCAGTCGCCACCTCAGGGGTGCGAGAGTTGGGTGGCAGCAGCGTGTGTGTTAGCAAGGGTGTAAATTGAGCTGTGATGGTCCAAGAGAGAGGATATGATTGGATGAAACGATGAGACCTTATACGCTTCAGCACCAAGCACTTAGAAGCACTCAGCTCTAAACTGCAGCTGAATTCCTGTCGGCCTCATTTTTTTTTATCTCTCTTCCGTCACTCTCTTTTGTGTTTGTGGATCTCCAAGCTTTCATCTCAGCCTTTGAAATGCAATGCTCCCTATTTCTCCCTCTATTTCTCTCAATCACACACACACACACACACACACACACACACACACACACACACACACACGCACGCCATCATCTGTGTTTATATTCTAGTAACTCATATGTTTGTTTCTTTTCTTTCTTCCTCTCTACATCTTGGCCGTAATCTTCCCCAGAACACTTGTGTATACGGTCCAGTATATCACCATATTTAGTTTTTTCTTTTGTCATTTTTACCAATGGTTCTAATAAGAAAAATCCATTACACAATGTGTTTTGTCTCTTTGTCTGTCTTTATTTCTCTCCTCCCTGTATGGTTTATTAAGCAGCTTAACCCATCAGTTTTCTCCTTTTCTGTTCTGTGTTCAGAAACACAAGGAGCGTGACAGACACAAACCGAAACACAAGAAGACCTCCATGGACATGTCTCCCTCACTCATCCTTCCAAACATCATGGTCCCAGACAAGGTGAGGGCACTCTTCACTCCTCACTACTTTGTTGTAGTTGAATTGTTACTAAGTTAGTTAAATATTACAGAAAGAGTTGCCGGTTGACTTTTATCTTTACCTTGATTTATTTTGTTGCTCTCCTTCTGTATCACTCTCACATCCTGTCCTCCCGCTGACATTTGTCCTCCCTTTCTCACCCGGCATTATTTTGCTAATTTTCTATCCATGTTCTGGAGCTTCTCATGGTCATTGTCCTCCCTTTCTTTTCAATCATAACTTTTTCATCATTATCATTCCATCCCTTCTCACCTTCCTCCTCCAGACCTACAACAGCAGCAGCTCAGGGGGGGGTGTCACATCTCTGCCTGCAACCTCACAGAAGCGATTGGACGACAGCACTGCTCGTTTCACCAACGCTAACTTTCAGGAAGTGTCTTCCACTCACTCTGGTGGCAGTTCCAAAGATAGCTTGGCTGCAGACGCTGGGAAAGCTGTGTCTGAGGTGAAGAATAAGAAGAACAGTGGCGCGAGTCATGCAGTAGGACAAAGAGGTGTCCGCAAGTCTCTCACCTCCTCAGGGAAACCTCTCCCCTCCTCCGTGGTTACTATGGCAACCTCGTCCACATCTGCCTCTGCTTCCACTGGGCCTTTCCATCAAGGTAAATTGATGACCACAAATGGTTCTGTATGTTAATTTACCCACAACTGGGAATTAACCTGCAGTTGGAGAAATTGAAACACGGTAACAAATTATCTGCTGTTACTGCCCGCCTTCTAAAGGATCTGCAAATACAGCACAATTCAATTTACAGTACTGTCATTAAACCTCAAAGAAGGTTGTGAGTCATGTATGTGCTGTGTCATTGGCTAGCTGACTGTCAGCTTGACTTGCCAGACGCAGGACTTCAGTGCTTGGCCAAGATAACACTGTTTCAACTCGACTGGTCTCTGGCTCCTGTAATCTAGGGGCCCTGTCTGTGAAACAACGAGCACAAGCACACAGTTGTGCATAAACACAGAGGAAAAAAAGAACGTATGGTGAGGTCAGGACCTGAAAAGAGTCAGCGTTCACACTGAGCTCCTGTGTTTTGTACTATCAGAACCTTGAAGCCCGTGTGTGTGTGTGTGTGTGTTTTTTATGGGGTGGGGGTGGATGTAGCAGATAAATGGTGTCTGACTATCCTTTTATTTGTGTGCTTTCAAGGCAGTTTGTCTGTTACATGGGAGGACTACATGATGAGGAAGAGCTGACTGTGGAGTAGATAGAGAGCAGGAGAGCAGATAAAATGCTTATTTTGGTTATCTTGACTCTGCTGCTCCCATGATGATGGAAAGGAGAATAGTATGGAAACTTTCTGTAGCTGCAATGTCTGTTAGTTCTCTCCTTCTTTTCCTTTTGGGCTTTCTTTTTTTTTTTTTGCATCTTTGTCTTATATTTGTTTCATCTGATTTTCCTTCTGTTTTATTGACTCTTTATCCTGTCTTTCTTTCTCCAAGGCCTCCTGTTGACCAGTGCCAGCAAGACACCCTCAGCTCCTTCCTCCTCAGACTTCCTAAGTTTCTCTGATTCATCATTGCGTCCTGGTGGTGGAACTACCTTCTCCTCCCCCCCATCTTTCAGCAGCTGCCTCGTGAAGCCGAGCTCAGAGGGGGGAGCTTCAGAGGGAACTTCAACCCTCTTTGGTTCTCTTATGTCTGCTACTACAGCATCTGCAGGTGTCAGACCTTTATTTTTTAGCATGAAAAATATAGTATATAAGGAGCACGTTACCAATTTTAGGCAGCTTTTAGGCATACAAAGAACCCCTGAACATATGTAGACATTAACTGGGTAAGCTGCATGAAGCTGAAAACGCCAATTGTTTATCAGACAGCCCGGAGATTAGCTGGACGTTTACCCCTAGTAAAAAGTTTGGGTAATGTCTAAGTTAGATCTCCACTCTATCTTGTGTATCACACACACTATACATCGGCACCTGCACCCTTCTCTAAAATCAAGTGGAGTTTTTCTCACCCATGTGAATATGCATCTGATCAGAAAATCTTCTGTAGTGTGCAACATGTGTGAAAACACAGTTTGCAAAATGCCCAGACAAATGTACAGTGCCTATAAAAAGTTTCATCTCTTTGGATGTTTTATCCTTTTATTGACATTAATCATGGTCAATAAACGTTGGCAATTTGACAACATTTCAGAAAATACCTCATTAATGTCAAAGTGAAAACAGGTTTCTACAAAGTAATGTCAATGAAATAAAAACATGTAAAGTGAAATCAGTGTTTGCATTAATATTCACCCCCTTTAAAATGACTGACCTAATCGAACAGACGTCCAGATATTTGGTGCTAATAGTCCCACAATTAGTGAAAAGGGGATTACTGTACCTGAGTGCAGTGAATGTGTCTTAAGTGATTGCAGTATGAAGACACTGGTAATCAGCATTCCTGACTATCATTACACCATAAAGACAAAAGAACACTGCCAGCACCTCAGAGAACAGGTCATTGAAAAGCATAAGTCAGGAGATGGATACAAAAAAAATCTCTGAGGCACTGAACATTGAACACTGAACATCTCCTGGAGTTCAGTGAAATCAATCAAGAAATGATAGGAATATGGCACATGTCTAAATCGCTAACACACCGATGACTACTCTGAGGGAGTTACAAGCGTTAGCAACTGAGATAGGAGAGACTGTACATACAACTGCCCGGGTTCTTCACCAGTCAAAGCTTTATGGGAGAGTCGCAAGGAGAAAGCCACTGTTGAAGAAAACTCATGTTAAATCACGACTTGGTCAAGTGGAAGAGGGTTCTTTGGTCTGATGAGACCAAAATGGTGCTTTTAGGCCATCAGACAAGACGCTATGTTTGGCACACACCAAACACTGCACATCCCCACAAACACATCATCCCCACTGTGTAACACAGTGATTAATAGGGGGTGAACAATAATACAAACACTGATTTCACCTTACATATTTTTTTTTTAATTTACATTATTTTGTAGAAACCTGTTTTCACGTTGACATTAACAAGGTATTTTTCAGACATTTGTTTGTTAAAGGTGCCAACTTTTATTGACCACAATTGATTTATAATGTCAATAAAAGGGTGAAACATCCAAGGGGGTGAATACTTTTTATAGGTACTGTATATGTGAAAGCGATCTTTTGGGAATTTCTGAATATCTGAGTGACATTAAACATCAACCCTGGGCTACGAACTGCAGTCTGAAAGTGTTTATTAGTTGAGGTTTATTTAGTTTGTTGAACAAAAGGTATCATGCTACTTTTTAAATACATTTTATTGATAAATGGTTTGAGTAATTCTCATGCAATTGCCAGAGTGTTTTGTTTCAGCTTCTGAAGTGTGATTGTTTTGTCACTTTTCTTCTCTATAGTGAACCAATATTTTTCTGATATGTATAGATGGCACAGTTCAGCAGTTTATTAACAAAACAGAGTAATAGGTAAAAAAAAAAAAGAAAGACCAATTCCTGTTATGACATAAGGCTACGTCAGTGGTTTCTTCAAGCCTCTCAAGCTGGCGAAAATTGCAAGAATCTGACAGTTTAATACAAAAATATTCACTTCTGCTTTCTCATCATTGCAGTGGGTGGGAAGTTGTATGAGAATTCCCACAGTCACACAGCTAGTGAGATGACCAGCCTTGGTGGATCCGCAGGATTCAAACGGGCCCAGCCCTCCAGCTCAGGACCAGGGATCGGTGGAGCAGTGACAGGAGGAGGGGAAGATGGAGTAAAGAAGAAAAAGAAGGGCAACTGGCGAAACAGATTTGGACCTTGCTTTACCACAGATGTGAAACCTTCAGAACCAGCTCCCTCCCTGACTCTACCCACCTCCTCCACAGCCAGCACTTCCTCCTCCAATGCCTCGACCTCCACTTCTTCATCCTCAACACTCTCAGGCAGACCAAGTTTAGTTTGCAGCAGTGGATTAGGAGTGGGTGGGGGAGTAGCCGGAGAGAGGGGCCTAGGGGTTATGGGTGCCAGTGCTGGGATTCAGAAGTCCCCATCACTCCTCAGGAATGGGAGTCTGCAGAGCAACAGCAGCTCCTCGACAACTGTGCCAGGTGAGGTGTCTTTCATGATGCAAGATTGTCTTGACTGTCTTTCATTGTCACCTGCTTTAAGAAAATTCTTCTTTTGTTTGTACGTGTTTGTCAGCTATTTTTAAAATCCATGTTAGTTCTTATCACTTTTGTGAAATTCAACATTTTGCTCTCAGTCGATAAAAATACTTGACATTTTAGTCTTTTTTTTTATGTAATCAGAAGATAATGAACACAAATGATCATTTATTCTAGTTTTAGACCGGGAATGAGCATTTTAATCAAACTGCTAGATAACATTTTATGGAACTGATTTTACTTGAAAAGCACATTAAAATCAGCAGTTGTATGATAAGATTTCAGCTTTATGTTCTTGCCATATAACTTTTACAATGCAGAGACACCTGATTTTTTTCACTTAACCTGTACATTCAAATGTAGATAAGGATAAAACGATGAAGTCAGGAAGGATCTTGATACAAATTCTACCCTCACATAGGTCTCAGGTAAAGGTAGAATTTGGGATCTTGAGGGACATTAAGGGTAGAAATTATTCCTACTGGTCACTGCCCAACAGATTTTGTTGAAACCTAGTTTAGTAAATAGTTGATGAAGACTACATTTAGATGGCTTTGACCCATTGAATCGACAAAATCCAACTATAAAGCATGTTTACAAATTAAGTTTTGTGTGCTTTAGCATTAACAGCGTGGTTAATACAAAGCTAAAGCCCCATCTGCAAGCAATGTAGCTGAATTAATATGACTTAACTTTATGTTTTATCACTTTCTATATTTAAGCTCTTGCAGCTGTGGACAGTGTTGGTGCTGGTGTTCATTGGTGTGTTGCTTTTCAGAGTCACTTTGAAGATTATTCTGGCAAGCAGGACAAGAAATGTGCTGCACAATCATGCAGTGAAAGGACATTTGGATTATATTATTGTTAAAAAACACAGTCAGTAATTTTCCCATCTTTTTTATCATCAACAATGAGATCTTGTTAGTTTAAACTCCTTTTAAGTCGCCTATTTTTTAAAGTTAAGTTTCAGCTATAATTTCATAATATTAGCTTCATCTCATCACCGCATAATGATGATGAGATTAATTCTTTAACGAAATTACTAAGCAAATAGCCCGAAATTAGGAAAATGGCTGGTTTGATTCAGTATTTATGAGCCAATTATGACACTGTTAGACAAAGAAATTATGTCTCATTGTGCTCACCATAGTGGCGTCAGAATGATTAAAAGGGAAGTGGCATTGTTGCAGCAGTTTTTGTTCTTTACACACAGTTCCTTATTTGTGGCTTTTTTGCGTGTGGTACAAAATTAAATTCTGAGGAATTAAACTGAAGACGTTTATGGTTTACTGTCGTGCAGCAAAGTATTAACATTGCCACTCACAAATGGCAAAGATTTAACACACCTTTGTAATTGGCTCCTCGCGTAAGTCAAAGGACAGTTCTATGTTATTTCTCACACACGTGGAAATGGTTTATATGTTTTTTTTATTTTTTATGTTTCGTGTTCTGTTGCCAGGCAACTGTCTTTTATGCTTTGGAGTTCCCCTCTGTTGATCGAAATGGCTCAGTACAGCCCACACACCCCACATCTCCCCTTTCTTTCAGAATTACCACCCTTTTGTTTCTTCCTCCTGCCACAGCTCCTCTCGCTTACCTGCATTCTGCTCATTCCTTAAATCTTCACCTCACCTGTTGTTGCTCTATGCAGGTGTTTGTGTGTGTGTGTGTTTGTGTGTGTGTGTGTGTTTGCGTGCGTGGACACAGGCATATATAGACTGCATAATGTGCACCTGCTCATTTTGATCAAATTTAAATGAAGAAAATCAGCCTGATCAATTGGAGCCATCTATCAGATATTAATCACCAATTTGTTCATGTTTTATGGCTTTTAATAGACGATTAAATCTTAAGACCTTTAATACTCAGGTTGTTTTTCACTTTGTTGTGACTCCAAATTTTAAGCTATTACTAGACCTATATTAAATGTATTTATATATATTTTTTTATTACTACTATGTGCTATGGTGCATATTAAAAATAAATTAACTTACATTTGTTCTTAAACTTCCAAATCTATTACAAATATTCGACAATACCTCTCAGTACCACATTGATAGAATGACTTTGTCGTTGTTATGCTGTTTTTATATTAGTAGCACCTATAGTACCAAAAGGGATGTGGTTGATAATTAGGACTGTAACAATGCTTGGTATGGTGTAATAGTGTGGAGAAACTTCTATCAATAAAAAAAGTGGTGATTTGGTCTCTGCTTGCACATGCATTTAGATGCAGAGATTGTTGGGTATTGTGTCAGCCACCTTATAAAATTAATTATTATCCTCAGTGTAATGCGGTTAATTTTGAATCAGTTTCCTTCTACATTTATTACATGTTTATCAATACTATCCTGCTAAATACATGTTATCAAAGCAACATGCAATGTAGCACTTTGGTTTTTATCTGTCCTACATCATTGTATTGTCCCAACCCCTAAATTTAAAGTTGCTTAAAGTACAGGCATGTTACATCTATTCATATATACTTATATATATTTATATATGAATATGAGAATTTTTTCAGTGTTTAATAAATATGAGTACCACTGCAATTTATATTCTGAATATATATTATTATTGTTTATTTATTCTTTTTACAATGATTTTTTGTGTTTTTGTTTATTTCTTCTTTTTTTAGTGGTGGTTGAGGAGAATGTTGTTTGCGATACCACGTCCATCTCGGTTTTTGGTGGTTGCGCTTTTCCTTATAACTGTGGCATTTATGACCACAGCTGGTAAAAGGAGATAGGGAAAACAGTGGTGGTTATGAACGGCTGGGCATCATCTTGTGTGTGTGTGTGTGTGTGTGAGAAAGAGAGAGAGAGAGAATCGTGTGTTCTTTCTACTGTAAATATTTAGCTCAGGGTTAATGCAGGGCAGTAATGGGGAGGATCTTGGAGGTTTGCTCGCCCCCCACACCCTTTCCCGTCCTGTCCACTGACTCCACCGTGCTGATGGATAGACAGTTAGCCTGATAGATGTGTGTTGGTGGGTGGGGAGACAGGGGTTAGATTTTGGCTAGGTTAATGTTTGACGGCAGGTGGGTCGCTGATGGGGGAGGAAAGATGGTGGGTGGGCATGAATTTATTTCGGCAATGCACTTTTCTCAATCTTAAAATAATGAGATAAGTGTATTACTGTGAGAGAGTAGAAAATAAAATGTTTACATTTGTTGTGTTATTTTGCTTATTTTTATTCAGTGTCCTAGTTTTTGGCCTAATTTTGGTTAGTTTTTAGAATTTTTTTGTCCTAGTAATTATCAGGTCTCACTTCAGCAAAACACATTTAAGGAAAGAAAATACGTAGTGAACAAGGTTCCATTTAAATACCAAATTAGGATTATTGATATAGTGGAACCTGCATTTGCAAGTTCTTTGTTGCTCTTTTTATTCTGATACTACAATACATGTATGCATTAGAAGAATTTAGAAAATGCTTTGGAGATTCATTAATATAAATATTTTGGATAATTAAAAAATTGCATAACAATTTAGAAAATTAAATTAAAATTTTTTAGTTGACATTTTCAATGTTTTTGTCTTACTGGCTAAAATCCAGTTTTAGCCAGTGTTTAAGCACATTGGTGCTTGTTAAAAATATAGTGAATTTAAACCGAGGAAAAACATTTGATGCAAAATGGATCTTAAGCCGACAGCTGAAAAGGCATCTGAAATTTACCAGACAATTAGACTATTATAAGTGTATCAGCATCAGTAGTTCAGTAGTCACCCCTCAGTGTGAAACCTGAGTGTTTGTTTTGTTCCAGTCTGCTCATAATTGTTGATACTGTTTCTGTCCAAACTGTTGTTGACTCTGCAGCTGGCATGACTGTAATAATAACTTATATATACATATATAGGCAAAAGCTGGTACATACAGATATGCCCCGCCCCCCCCCCCCCCCCCCCCACACACACACACACACACACACATACACACACACACACTTGAATTTACTGCCTTGGATCTACATTTGATTTTAGCTTTTTCTGTCAGACTGTTCCCACAATAACAATTGTCTTTTTTTTTTTGTGTCGATGGTGTTTGTCTCTACAGTACATTTTAATTTTTTAACCATGGTTAAATGAGTGTGTGCAGTTTTTCTACAGAGAAAACTATACGATCCCAGTATTTAGCGTAACTCTGCTGCTTAAATGGAAATTTCTTTCTAAAGCTGAATAGAGTGAGTTGAGTCCAAACACGATTTCAGCTGTTGAATAAAAAAGTATGATACCATCCACTAGATTTTTTAGATGCAACTTTAACCTTCTTAAACACACAATGCAGAGAATACCAGCTTAAACTAATCTAGGTGGTTATTTTTGAAAGCTTACAGACGTACTGAGTGGGAACAAAAGGAACTAGACGGTTGGGTGAAGGAGGCAGTTGTGCTTCAGGGGCTTAATGTTATTGATCACATGGATAGGTTATATGTATTACAAGCTCAGGCTTGTGTGTAGGTGTGTGTGTGTGTGTGTGTGTGTGTGTGTGTCTGTTGTGGTGGTGTTGTTGTTAGTGTTTTTCTTCTTTTGTGATCATAGAGTAAATTTTAATTTCCACCAAAATCAGTAATTAAATAATAATGAGTTAAATGTAAAAACATTTTCACCACCACCACCAGCATTAACTGGATGACTGAGGAATTCAGTGACCAATTCCTCAACAGCTATGAAAAGCAGCCTTGTTGTTTTGACTTGACTATACCCTTTTCAAGTGTTTTAATAATTCAAAGCTTATAGAATTGTTTTCAGCCTATTGTGCTAATTAGGCTTTTTCTTTCTTTCTTCTTTTTTTTTTTTTTAGTTGAAAATGGCCATATTTGTCACTGGATGTTTTTTTGAAAGTGAAAATAATTAAATCAAATATATAAATTTTGTTAAACTTTAAATTTAAAAATATAACATAAGCTATCTGATTATGGAAAAAATAATCTGGTTTAGGTTTTGTTCAAGAGCTTTAATGTCTAAATTTTAGTGTTGAACACCGTGCACACATAGACTTACTAAAAAACGGTGTTTTGGGGCTTCTAAATTAACCTTTGCATTGTTATATCGCAACCTCCATATGAATTAAAATTATTTTCTCCTGGTGCGTGCTCTCTCTTGGCACCATCTCGTTGTGATTTTCCTGTTCCATCAGCAGCTTCAGCTCAACTCTGATAAACTGTTGGTTTGGCCTCTAATCCAGCTGCTAAAAATCTTGCTGGAGCACATGCCCTCTGAGCCTCTGCAGCTTTTCTTTGGGTATCAATTTTTCTGGTGCATATTACAAAGCGTTATAAATAGTACGTAGGCCCATGTAGTGTTAGTATCTCTCCCTCTCTTGCTCTCCCTCTCTCACCCTCCACCCCTCCCCTCCTGGCACAAAGCTCTCTTGTTCCCCCGGTGAATGTGTGCTGCCTTGAGCCATTCAAGCTTTTGTGGGGCTGAGGGGGCCTCTCCCCCCTTCCTCTGCTGGGGTCAAAGGGGGGCAGGGGCAGGGCTTATCCCTGGTTAGTGGGCAGGCACAGGGGTGTGTAAGGGGAGAGAGAGCGAGCAAAGAGATAAGGGAATGAAGAATTCATATGGGTGAAAATGGAGCAGTAGGTTTGCATAGGTGATTTAAAAGTTTCTGATAATGTGTAGTATAATGTGTATATATGTTTAGTTGATTTTAATAACACTTGGTGTGTTTGTGTTTTCATGTGTGTTTTACCTTATAACTACACTTTATGAAATGTTATGATCAGAAAGCATCTAAATGATCTGACCATATAGGCAGACCTACATACAAAGCCATGCATTACTTTTGTGAATGAGCTTAATTACGCATTAAATTTGTTTAAATTAACTGGTCTGACGCATGTTTAAAACCTAATTTTAGATGTTTCTTTATAGTATAAACAAGCTATGCACTAAAGAAACAATTGGTGTATTTCTATTTCTCCATTTATTGTTATTTGAGTGAAATAATTTTATGCTCTAGGTAAAAATGTTTTAATAAAGGATGTCAATTGTCCAATTAAAATATGTTTAACTGAAGTTGTATATGATGCTCTACACAAATCCAGTCATGCATTTAAAGAAGAATATTGTCTCAGACGTTTTAACTTGTCTCTGTTGGAAAAGCACAGGTGTTACTCTTAACGTTAAGGGTGACGTTGTGAGCCAGCATGAACAATAGCTGGCTCCTGATGTTGAAGCAGCTAAATGGAATTCAACCATCTTTCATTTTCTTATTTACTCCGGTGCTTCTCCTGCTGTAACAATTATAGTCACTGTGATTGGTGTATTATCTAAATGTAATAGTGGATATTATAGTGAATGTCTGTTATCTCGCATTTCTCCACAGGTGTTTTCTCTGGTGCCGATGGGTCAGCGTCTGGTACAGGAGCTGTCGCCATGGGTGGAGCTGGCTCTGAGTTGTCACAGCAACAGCAGCCCGCACCCTCACTAGCCTCCCCGTCTCCATTCACTGCCACTGCACCGCTAACCAGCACAGCCTCGACACACGTGAGTGCAAACACACAACCTGTGCTAAAAACTCTCAGTGCCCTCCTCACTCTCACATGCTCATTAAACCCACTCTGTCTCTCCCTTTCACACACTCACACACACTCTCTCTCTCTTCATTCAGCACCCTCTACATCTGTCAATTCACCCGCATCTCTCACATCTTTCAGCTGAAGTGCAGATAAACGGTGCGAACACAAATAAACCAAAGGACACTAATTAAACATCTTCCGCACCAAATCTCTAAGCACTATTATTAATCCACTGCACTTTAATTATGTGTGAAATGTGTGTGTTCTGACCTTGTGTACATGGTGTTTTCTCAGCAAGTTACTCCGTAGCTGATTTTTGGGTCTCTGGTTTATTCACAGCACAATGCCTCTTTTTTTTTTCCTGAACAATTCAGTGAAGCAGCTGCTGCCTAATTCAAGAACTGACTTTAAGGACAAGGGTTTGAGTTGCAATATTAAGTAATGTGTGTTTATTACTACAAATACAAAGAGACATAATCAGAAAGATGGTACAGTTTTAATTTTGTTTTTCTGTAAAGTTATGAAACAAATAGTGTTTCACAACATTTTTTTTAACATATTGGATGTAGAAGCAGCTTTTTCCAGATCAAAATGAATTATGGTGATTTTCAGAACTAAAACTAAACATTTTATGTTTTTCTCCCAAGTGTGTTTCCCACTGGCGTAATTATGCTTATGTGCAAAAGTGAGGGCACCGTCTCTAACTCGATCTTCTCAAACCCCTCTAGTAATCACTGCCCCCTCCTAAAAAGAGGGGGAAGAAAAACTCCTCTTCAATCACTGACCCCAGTGTCCTCCCCCCAAAAGACATCGCTTTTTGCACTCATGTCTTGAATTCGCTGCCCTGGCCATCACCATGCCCCTGCTCCTCTCGCTGTGTTGTAGAGGACAGGAGGCCCAGGCAAGCACAAGATAACATGGCTGTTTGCACCAAAAGGCAAAAGAGAGCAGCTACGTGAACAGGGTATAAGGGTATAAGTTTGGAAAATAAATGTTTGTCCAGATAATGATTGTATGGTCTGTAAAATGTGTTTGTGTCCATGCCTATGAGCATCTGAAAGGGACAAACACTTTCCTTTTAGATTAATGTTTTGGTTAGGGTTAGGGTAAGGCATACACATGATAAATTAAAAAATTTAAACAGAGTAGATTAACATGGCCTATGCGACAGTAGGGGGCTAGGGAATTAATTATGTCAATGAATGTCCTCACACTGACTGCCATACAGAAATTGGTGTGTGTGTGTGTGTGTGTGTGTGAGTGAGAGAGAGAGAGAGAGAGAAATGACCATTTGCTATTTTCAGTCCACTAGCAGACTCCGAGCCTAATGTTATTGGCCAGCAGCCCGGGACAGAGAAAGCGGTTGCAAGAGAGACTTTGAATAAAAAATGAATGTAAATGAAAAATAAATGTTGATGGGGAAAGAAGGCTGGATTAAGGCACCGAAGCAGGAACAAGCAGAGGGGGGGTGTACAAAGAAATCTGAAGTCATTTCAGTAAGATAGAAAAATTGACCGAGGGGACAGGTTCCTTCCTTTAATCTAACATTTAACAGGGATGGGAATTTCTAGGATGTTTTTCCAGATTTTATTATTTTAGACATACCACTTCCATGAATTTGAAAGAGGAGACTTCTTCTTTTTTCCCCTCAGGGTGCAACCCTAAAAATAAAAGATAGAAACAATAACTCAGGCAAAGCTTCACAAATATTGGATTTGGATTTACACTCTGAAGCCTTGTTCTTTTTTCCCGTTTTTTATTTTTAAACAGACTAATGATTTGTTTTTGTGTTATAACTTTTAAAATATATGTTTCTCTCCACACATTTCTGTTGGCCAGAAATTAAAGGTCCTCATGTTGTGGAAGTGGCTTTAATCCACTGGTTGCTGTCATATTCTGTGGTCATAGTTTTCTTCTTTTATTCTTTAGTAATAAAAACAGTCGTCCATTTTATTCCTTTAGATAGAGCTGATTTCCCTCCTGATGCTCCACTCTCGCTGTCCTCCCTCACACTCCACACCACCCTTTGCTCTACCGTTCTTATTTGGGAAATGCCGTAATTGGATTAAACTCCATGGATCTGGATTTTAATCCAATGCACCAGAAGCATGTTGTCAGAGCTCCCAGTGTATATGTGTAAGACAGAAGAACGATCTGTGGATTTATAATATACCATTTTGCTTTATCGACACGATAAGCTTCTCTTCACTGTAAAATACTCACCAAAGAAAATGTGTTTTAAATGACAATTCTGCTTATACACGGACAATAGTTTGCTGCTGTTCAACAGTTACTTGATTTCTTTTTCTTTAATAAGCATATAGTAGTCAAACAATTGATATGAAGCCTAAAGAAAATAAATCAACGATTACGTCACGTATTAAGAAAAAAAATACTGGATTTAATCCTGTAACATTGTACGTTTAATGAATTTGTGTTTTGCCACCATTGCCATCAATGTGGTTGCGTGTCACTTATACATTTCTGTCTGTGCCTCTATCACCAGGTGAGTGGTTTGCCGGGGTCCGTCTTTAACCTGGCTCCCTCCCACATGTTTGGCAACAGGTTGAACCCCAACTCGGCCATGGCAGCACTCATTGCTCAGTCGGAGGCCTCACCAGCAGGTATGCAATATGTGCTTATATGCATGTGTGCACGTGACAAATGTCTGTGTGTGAGAGAGTGAGAGAGAGAGGGATAATGGATAGGTCACGTCCCCTTGGTCCCACCAGGAGGTCAAAGGTCAGCACTTGTGATATTTTCAAGCTCCTCCCACTCAGCTCCAGTTACATGCCTCGATCCCCCCTTTCTTTACCCTACCTCTCTGCCACATATATACAAACAAATACAATTAAAATGCCCTTATATATGATTAACAAACAACTTTTCTCTAAGCTGCGGCCAGTGTGAGAGAAAGGAGGATTTTGTTGACATGTGGGTGTGAAAGCGGAACAGAGGCTGCAATTGTGCCTCTCTCCTGTGGAAGAATTAAGATGGTTTGTTGTCGATGATGGAACAGAGCTGATGGAAGAGGTTAGAAATGGCTCTACTAATCAGGGTAAGTAAAGGAGGAGGTAAAGAGAGGAGCAGAGAGTAAAGAGGAGGAAGATGAAAGTAGATGCTTCTTGCTGTTAGTCAGTCGTCATTAGCCAGATCCACTGTGACCTGCTGGTCAACTCAGTTGAGGCCTGTGCGTGTTGTCTGCTCCCCCTCGGACATACTATTGACACTACCATCGGGGGTATGCATATGCCGACACGTTCCACACATGCGTACTAGAAAACAAAATGGTCACCTCCTCACAGTAAGAAGAAGAGCTGTTTTGTGTATTTGGATGAATAATATGAACGAGTACAAAAACAATTGTACAGCTCTTAAAAAGAGTGATAACAGGGATGGGCTCAAATTTTATACTACACGCACATGTCCACACAGGATCCACATGGACCTTTGCAGACTTGGGCTAATGATCAACAAAAGCATGCATTGTCCTTAATCAGGTTGAGTGACAGGGCCACAGGGATGTGTGTGTGTGTGTGTGTTTGTGTGCACACAACAAAGAGGTGTGTGTGTGTGTGTGTGTGTGTGTGTGTGTGTGTGTGTGTGTGTGTGTGTGTGGCTATTATTGTGAGGACCCTGCATGAATTTTTTACCATTGGATTAATGACATTTTTACAAAGTGAGGACATTTTAGTCTGTCCTCACAATGAGAAGGGTGTCTAAAAAGCTAATTCTGGTTTAAAACTAGGTTTTAAGGTTTGTTAGAATTAGGTTTTGGTTAGAGTAAAGTTTAGGGTGAGGCAGTTAATTGTGACGGTTAGGGTGAGGCAGTCCATGTGATGAACTAAAATTGATAGAGAATAAATTAACATTGGCTTCATGTCAGTAGGGGACTTGGGAATGTTAGCGAGTGTCCTCACACTGACTGCCATACAAAAGTGTGTGTGTGTTTACACAAGCAAGCTTAGTCTGAGGAGAAAGTACCTTTTATTTTATTTTGATTTTTTACTACACAGAAAATATGAAGATATTTTGACCAGATAAATATTAGATAGATTTAATGCGTTTTCCTGTGCGAGCAATTACGATACTAATTACTAATTTTATTTTAGAATTGTTGATCATCAACAAGCATTTTAATGTCACATTTGCTGGTCCTAGGTAAACTAAATTGAGAATTTAGCAATTTCTGTATATAATTGTTTAATAAAATAAAAATCCTATCTTTTTCTTTAAAATGTCAGAAAATTGTAAATCATGGCAAATATGATTTGATACAAATGTGACATCAAGCCCAAGAAAATATAGAATATACAAAAAGGAAAAAATCAGTTCATAAGCTGAAACCAGAAAATATTTTGAATTTTGCTTTAAAATGCCTGAAACTTTTAATGAGTTATTAAAATTGTTGCGCATTAATCTTCTGTCAGATATTCAGTTGAATCATTTCACCACTAATCAATTGTGACAATAATAACTTTGCAATTTAGTGAACGTCAGTGTTTTGTTGCAGGAAAGCTACACAAGTAAAAAGTTGTGTTTGTAAACCAGTAAGGGTCACGTGAGCACTAACATGAAAGGTGTTTGTATGCATGTAGGCTGTTTACTTTGGCAGCCACTTTGCTTTTGAGTGTCTGAAGGTACTAGGTACCAGGACGGAACGGGTAACGAGAGAAAGAGGACTTGAAGAAGGCGAGTGAGGGACTAGAGTGGTGACCTGGTGGGGGTAAAAGCTGGGATTGACTGTCTTAAGTAGAGGGGAGTTTGTGCGAGTGTTTAAATGCAAAAGTGTGTGTGTGTGTACATGTGTGATTCATTAGTCACCGAGGAAAATGAAAAGAAGTGTCTGGCTAGGGGCCCAGAGGGACAAGGTAGAGAGAGACTCTCACAGAATGTGGAGAGAGAGAGAGAGACACACACACATGCAGTTTGAATGAAGGCGTGAGTGTGTGTGTGTGTGTGAGTGTGTGAGTGTGTGTGTGAGTGAGTGAAAGAGATAGAAAGTAAGAGAGAGTTTTGTAGGCTGCAGAGCTGCATGTGTCACAGTGCGTCCATACTATAAAGGCTAATTGCTCTTTGTATTGACCCTTTATTCACACTTGGCCAGAAACTCAACTTACTCTTTCCAAAGTGGATAAATCTGAAAACATCAACAGGTTAAATTGTTTTTTGTTGAGATGTTTGAGATTCATAGATCCTGGTGCTTTATCTGTAAATATTATATAAATAGTAATATTTACAAAGTTAACTCATTTGTTCCCTTAAATGCTATATGAGCAAATAAATGTATACTAGAATACTTTCCTGGACTTGCGTCGGCTTAGTGTGGATGTGTTCTCTGATGTCCAGTTGATTTTCTGTGGATGTTTGTATGTTTGTGTAGATCAGGAGGTGGGAGACGGCAGCAGCAGCGTCGGTGCTCAGGGCTTTTCCATAAGAGCTTCTCCCAAGACCACCCCGCGGTGAGTACACACACACACACACACACACACACACACACACAGATGCCCCCCATCCATCCCTCCCCATTTTAACATTCCTCACTGGCCCCCCTCCTTCACCCATCCCCCTCTCTGCTTTTCCCTCCGCTGGCCTCTCGTTTCCTCTCTCTTCCTCTCAGTCCTCTCTCACACACACATGCACACTCTCCCTTTCACTCTTACCCCTACAGGCAATTCTCGCTCTCTCAGCCAACGATAACTTGTGTTTTTGAAGGTCGTAACGATCCTTCAACTCCAGTTAGATTTTTATTTATTTATTTTTAAATGCTTTAATCACACATGGACGGACAGTGTAGTTGCTTTTTGAATCTTCTCCATTTGGGAATATTTGCATGGAACTTTCAGGATGGGAATGGTGATTTTTGTTTTACTAAGTTTATGGGATGTATAATTTCACTTGCTGAGGTTGGTGACTTTTTTTTTTGTCATTGACACTTTATTTACATGATTTGTTATTTATGCCTATTGTTTAGGGCAGTTTCATGTGAAAATTGTAATAAAAATGTGGTTTGCAGTAAATGTTAACTTTTCTCTTTAGGCAGCACATATAACATGATCATTTGAGGAATAACTTTAAATTTTATAATGTTCTCGTGTAATATCATTTAGTACATTTGAATATCTTTGCATTCTTTTGGACAGTGCTTTGACACTTGGTGTGTTTACATTTGCAGTGTGAATCCAAACAGGACAGTGTTTTTCTCCACAGTACACATCTCTCTGTGTCCTTTCGGCTACTGTCCCTGTCATTTTCCCTCTTTCACACTCTACAGATTGACTGTCCACTTTCTGTTTCTCTCTTGCCTGTCCTCTTTCTTCCTTTCTCTTCTTGTCTTTTTCTCTCTTGCTCTCACACACACACACACACACACACACACAGAAAGCCTGGCCCCTTTTCATTAGAGGCCACTGTAACAACAAATTGATGTAGTTTTATAGCCAGCAGTGTCTATGTTTGTCTGACGTTTATGTTGGGTCGTTAATCTCCCTATTGACCTCTCTATTTCTCCTTTTCTATCCATGCTCTCTCTCCCTCTATTTAGCTCTCCCATTGGTGGCCTGCAGATCCGCTATGACTCCTCTGGGTCGTTGCCGGGGATGGGGTTGCTAGGGACGGGGGGAGGCAACGTGGACACGCTGCCCCCGGTGGCCACCAGCATAGAGCAGCTCCTGGAGAGGCAGTGGAATGAAGGGCAGAACTTCCTGCTGCAGCAGGGAGCACAGGGAGACGGTGAGAGGACACACACCAGGCTTGGTGTCATCTAAAATCAGTTTTCTTATTTTTGATATGATATGCCATATTTTCTTGACCCCTTAAGCTTTATGAAATAACTTTATTATTTAACAAAATGAGCCAATTATAGAGTTTTTTTTTTTAGTTCCTGTTTTTTATAGTTCCTAATGTTAGACAATGAATCACAGTTATTATCATGGCAAATGTTGGGAGACTTCACTAAAGAAATCCATGATGTTTATCCCTGACAATAATAATATAAAAAATAACTATATACACCATAAGTAAAACAAATAAACATAAAGAAGGTTTCTAAAATTAGTCAAATCTAGACTTTAATTGAATCTGATAATAGAATATGACAACATTGCCAATGAGTCCATCTTTGCATATTGAACACACATTTCTGTGGATACTATACAAAGTACAACGGTTTGATAGCCAAGCTCACACACACACACACACACACACATTCAGTCTGTTTATTGTTTCCACCTTTACTGTTTTGTTTCATTTCTCTCTTTCTGTCAATTGATCTGTAAGTTTTGTTCTGTCCCAGTTGTTGCTGTTGTTGTCTCTCCATTTTTCAGTCACATATTCACGTTATCTGTCATTGTTGTGCCTGTCGATGTCAGTCAGCTATCTGCCTATCTGAACATCCCTTCAGGAATCAATAAACTGAAAATGGAAAAGGGGATGGTAGCCTAGTTGTTAGAAAGGTCGTCCTTCAACTGGACACGTCAGGTTTATTTCCTGTGTTGGCAAATCCTCCTGCTTTCTGAGTTGTCCTTCAGCGCTGGACTGACTGCGCAGGCACCAGGGTCACTGTTCTGTATGTGATCTTGACCTTTGGCTTCCCAGTGGAGTATATCTGTCTAATTAGTCACTGGGTGTTTGCCTAGAGCTGAATGGAGGCTGAGCATTGTTGCCTTAAGGAATGAGTGGCCTTTAAGAAAGTTGACTTTAGACTTGGCACTTGTGAAAAGATCATCCCTGAAGTGCAGCACTTTACATCTATAATGTAGGTAAAATCGTTAACGCTGCTACATAAGCCTATGGTGACTTTAAACTTGGCCAAGGATTATTTTTATTTTCTTTATTGTAAAAACAAGAGTGTCTCTGACTCGATTACAAATTATTTTAATCTGGAAGGACAAATTGCTGCCAATACATGAACATCCGGTCAGTCATTTAACTTATTCTCTTTTTTTCCCCCCTCAGTGGTGGGGATGTTGAAGTCCCTCCACCAGCTGCAGGAGGAAAACAGGAGGCTGGAGGAGCAGATTAAAACTCTGACCATGAAGAAAGAGAGACTGCAGCTTCTCAGCGCTCAGCTATCGGTGCCTTTCACCCCCACCACGGCCTCCTCTGGTATGTACATACACACATAGTCTCTCATAACTCAAGGTAAATGATTTATAGTCTAATAAAGACGGCTGGTGAGGTAATTTGCAGTTGTAATGACGCTTTGATTTGATAAGAAGAAAAGGGTAACTAAAGTAAGTTTACATGGTGAAAAACAGAATCATGATGAATGTGTGTATACTTACACTTCGCCCTGTCTTACTGCAAATGAGCTTTGGAGTTCACAGTATCTGCATGCTAGAGCTGAAACAGTTCGAGAGATTGGAGACGAGAGAATCCAATTCTGTTTGATGAATGATTAATCAATACAGTCATTTAATCGAGCTGATTTTCTGGTTCATGCTTCTCTAATTTGAAGATTTGTTGCTTGTTTGTGTTTCTTATTAATATTTAATATCTCTCAAATTTTTACTTCCAGAGCTTTGACATTTTATAGACTAAACAGTTATTGATTAACTAAAAGGGAATCTGCGGAACAATTGTTGAAAGCAATCAGTAATGATAATCATTTGTCGCAGCCCTAATGCTCAGACAGAGAAAAAAATCGAAACCTCTGTTCATTTGTGTTGCAGATGTGAAAGGAGCCACCGACTCGTCTTTACCTGTCGCAGCTCAGGTAAAGACGCGCATAACACGTACACTGAGCTACAGTGAAAGTACAGTTAGAATAAACTACTTGGTGTGTCGAAATAAGCATGTTAAAAATGCATTATGACCGGAAGAAATGTAGTTAATGGTGCTTGTGTGTGTGTCTCTCAGGACAGTACATCATGTGGCGGCCACAGCAGTAGCGGCTCCACCTCTTCTCTCTCCACCCCTCCCTCCGTCTCCCAGAGCCCACCTCAGCCTCAGCTCAATGGAGTCGCCACTGTGGGGACGACTCCGGCCGGTCTGGGTGGGGTCGCGGGACTGATGGGTGCGATCGGTGCAGGGAGCGCACTGGGTATGGGGGGAATTGTCGGGGCATTGAACGGGGTGATCCAGACACCAGCGGGCACGGCCAGCCCTCACACACACACTACAGGAGCAGCTACAGGCATCACTTTGCCAGTCAACAACAGGTACCTCTGGTGATGCTTGGTGTCCTTGTCAGATAAGAAAATAATGAAGCTAGACCAGACTGTAGCAGTTAAATAAAACTCTAAATAGAGCATATGACTCTTCTCTGTTTGAATGTGCACCTTACTTTGTGTTTCCCGTGCTTGCGTGTTGGATTCTAGCAACTCAGCAACTAGTAAGAACAGGTGAGACAGACGTCAGTTCACCTCCACTGCAGCTCAGTTTTCTTCATATATATCAAATAGATTTGGGGAAAATATTATAAGTGGAAATGTTTGTGTTTATTATGATTTTTGTCTTTAAAATAGGACATGTAAAATGATCAGGGCCAATTCATGATTTGTCCAGTTTGTTTGTGTGTTTTGTAGTTTGTGGCGTCCTCAGCGTCAGTGTTTGACATGAATGTATAAGTCTGATAATGTGCAGTGTAGTGTTTTCGCTTGTCTGACTGTCTGTGTGTGTTTCGTCTCCTCAGCGCTGCACGGCTCGGCCTCCTGTCTGAGCAGCAAAGACTCCTCCTGCAGCAGCATCAGCTCCAGCAGCTGCTGTCTTCACAGCCTTCAGCGGTAAGACGCACACTGGGAGATGTGTTCACAGTCATCACTACTATTACAGACAGTTGAACACACTCAAAGACACTGAGGTTCAATTTTTCTTTGGACAGTGGCACAGATCACCAATGTTATATGTTTAACTCTTTTATCTCCTCCTCACCTCACCTTGTTCTATTCGTTTTGTTTCCATCATTCCTTCTGCTTTTTCACTTGCTCCCTTTTCTTAAATTTTCTCTTTATCCAAATATTTACTTCCTTTTCCTTGTTTCTTCTTCTTTGCCTCATCACCTTTCTCCTTCTTACCCCTGTTTGCTTCCTTCTCTCTCTCTTTCCTCTCCCAGGAGCAGCAGCAGGTGTTGCTCTACCAACTGATGCAGCAGCAGGATTTCCAGCAGCTGCAGTCCCTCTCCTCTTCTGCCCAGATTCCCTCCATACCACTCTCCTCTGCTCAGCTGTCCATCAACAACCTGCTGCCTGGTGCCCAGAGCCAGGGCCAAGGCACCATCACCGCCAACCCCTTCCTGGCGCTGCAGCATGCACACACTGACACACACACCTCGGGGGCACAGAAGCCGCGGCTAGCAGAGAAGGCTGTGGGCGTTGCGGGGCAGGAGAAGACATGACGGCAGATGCTCTTTTTTCTTCTTGCTTTTTTTGTGTGTGTGTTTTGTTTTTGTTTTTGTTTTATAAATATGCAGAGTTTTGTGGAGATCAGCCTGTTGGTCAACTTTATTGTTCAGTAATGAGAACACTGGCAACAGAGCAGTCTGTGTCCTGTTAGAATAAATGCATTAGCACACACTTCCTGTGGCAAGTGATGGCAGAAGACAAAGAGGATTTGACTTTCTTTTTGCTTTTTTTTTTTTGCTTTTGTCTTTTGCTGTCTCTAGTTCAGAGTAGTTGACCTAGCCAGGTTTATATTTGCAGCTTGTTCAGATTACAGATTTTACACAGTGTTTTGTGTAAATTAGTTTTATTTATTTCCATCCAATTTTAGATTTCTTACATTTTGGCTTTAGTGCTGCTTCAGGTTCTTATTTTGTCACTATTGAAATAATGTTTTTTCTTTTATTATCACTGGTCGTAACTTAGTGTCATGTTGGTGTCAGTTTGTAGTACCGGAGCACATGGTTTATCTGTTCTCTTCTCCCAGCAGATGAGTTGAGCTGACGAGCTGATGTTTCCTACATCATCTCTCAATATTTTCTTCTCTAATCTAAACCTCCCGCTTTCTCGCCTTCTGCTTTTCTTATTTTTCTTGTTGCTATGTCTTGTCTCCCCAGTTTGTCCTCTGTCTTTTTTTTCCTCTCCCTGTCCTCCACACTCTCGTTCTGGTCTCTTCGCTGTTTCACTCTCTCAGGGGCCTCAGCTAACTAGAGTTTTGCACTCAGCACACATGCTAGCACACACAGAACTATAAACATGAATAATAAAAATAGCAGAAATACACGAATGTAAAAAAAAAACACAAGTCCCCACCACAAGACTTAACAGTAGCAGATGTATGTTTGACATCTGTCTCACAGCGGTTCCTAAGAGTATTGGGTGAGAGGCTTGTGAAAATATCCCACATGTTCTCATTGTTTCCTCTCTCCCCGTGTCTCTTTAACACCGTTTGTGTGGATCCGTTAATGTCAGTGAGTCGAGCCTCCTACGGTCACCACAGAAGCCTTGCTTTTCACTGTCTCTTCTCTGGGCCAGAAACAGGGGGCTCACTCAGGGAAGTGAAATGTATGTACGAAAGCAAAATGGCAAGTTGAATATTCAGAGGGATTCGTTAATCCACACGGCACAGACACACAAAGAGAAATTATGGAGTTGTTTTGTCAGTGCATGCAAGACATCACATTTCATATTTGTGATTGAGCCCCCTGTGTACCTACCTCTTGAGCAGGACTAGCCTATTAGGACCTAAAAGGCCAACACCAATGGCCGCTTAAAACCCACGACAGTCAGGACTGGCCAATCAGGGCCCAAACCCAAGTGCCTGAGGCCAAGGAGGGAAGTTGGGATATATTTTCCTTTTTACCTGTGTCCCTGTCACTCAGCCTATTTCTAGACAACCCTACTGGTAATTAAGCTGCGTTGCTAAGGCAACATATGATTAAAAAAAAAAAAACACTCACTCACATGAGGCTGGACGTGCTGTCTCTAATAAAACCAGGAAATATTCTGCTGCATTCTCTAAAATCAAAGCCAACTTTGTATTGTGCTTTTTATTTATTTGGAGTTTGTTTGTGTGATGGGCATAAGATGATATATTTTAAAAGCCCACTGGTGTTGCGGTGTAACATCATTTTGTACTACTGTGTAAAGTTTAGTTTGTCTTTTGTTTTGTTTTGTTTTTTATTTCCTCTGTACAGTCAAATTTTGCTGTAAACCCTTTTAATGACTTCTACTCTGTGTCATGTGTTTGAAAGCTAGAAGCTACTTGGTAGTTGGCTCATTGGGGGGCTGGTGTGGCTGTATATAGCTGTTTGTAGAGGGGAGGAAGTGTGTCAGAGTTGAGTTGAGTGGCACAGTTTTTACCTCGTTAAGTGTACATAGACTATTTCTCATTGGCCGTTGGTGTACATAAGTGATTGTGATTGGCCACGCTGGTGTGAAGGAAAGCCAATGAAGCCTCAGTTTGTGTGTGTGAATCTTTAGGACCAGACAAAAAAAAAAGGTTGACAGTGACTGGACACACAAAAGTATTAATTTATTTTTATATGTGCAGGGACATTGTGTTTCTTTTTTAAGTTTTGCACCATTTTCTTGATGAGAAAGTCATTTTATACTCTTGGCACCATGTTTTGTGCACAGAATCATTGGATCAATTTTGTACAAGTGTAAAATAATGGGCAAAGGGGGGAAGAAATCTGACATTGTATTTCAAAACACCAAAATAAAGTAACACTCTGGATAAAGTAACAGGAGTATTTAATATTGTTGTATGGAAGAATTGGTTAAAATGCACAGTAATGTGTTCTGTTTATGGGGAGGCTTCATTTCTGTTGTACATAAAATATTGAGTAATTTATTGTAGTACAACAGAAAAATGTGCTTTTGAAAACTTATTTTCTAAACTAATTTAAGAATTTATTTTTTTATGTTATTCACTAACAACAGCAGTGTTTGCTTATCAGCTGAAAAAAAGACCCATAACTAATGAGCCAAATTTAGCCTAGAAGGATAAATACATATTAGTGGTAATCAAAGTCTATACATAATATGTAGGTGAAAAGCATAATATTAAATTGTATGGTGAAAAGCGTCAAGTGGCGTACCTGGTGTGTGCAGCACTATAAAGCATTAATTACTCTGAAAATTGGAGGTGGCAGCAGTAGGATGTGATTTATTCAGTAACGAGGAGGTGGAAAATGAATAATGATGAAACCAAGAAGTGCCAATAGAAGCTGAACGTCTTTAAATTTAAACAATGTGCTTTACGGCTCCTGTCCTAACAAAAATGCACACACACACACACACACACACATCAGAACTGATGTCTTCCAGCTGCCAAGAAACACAAGTGTGTATGTGTGTGTGTGTGTGTGTGTGTGTGTGTGTGTGTGTGTGTGTGTTTAAAGGTGGGGCGGGGGGCGACCATTCTGCTACATCTGCTTCTGCCCTGGTAATTAAAAGCTCACTTTCCTTCCTCACCCCTTTCCCTGCACACACACACACACACACGTGTTTGTACTTGTATTATTGCGAGGACACTCAGTGACATTGCGTCTTCCCCAGCCCCTCACCCTAACCTCAGTCATCACAACTGAATGCTTAACCCCAGCTCTAACCCAAACTAAACGCTCAGCCTTTTAACTGAATTTTAACCATAACCCTAAAACCAAGTCCTAACCCTCGAACACCTTTGAAGTTGAGGACCGGCCTTAAACGTCCCCACAATGATGGTTTTGAACTAAAATTTGTCCGGACAACCATAGACAGACATGTACACACAATCTAACTTGCATTCAGACAGCCCCTCTTTTCTCCTCACTTTACCTAAGCACTTGCTTGCTCTCCCCTGCTACCCCCACCCGCTCACTATCAGCCCTGTCAATCAAAGCCAGGCTGTTTAAACAGCATACACCCCTCCACCTTCTCTTTTATAAGCCTCCACCATCAGAGCTGCTTCCCCTCCACTCCCCATAATAGCAGCTCTACCCTGCCACACACACACACACACACAGTGCAGAGCTGCTGTGTCCATCATCGATCACACTCCCCCTAGAAACCCTCCCTGGGGGTGGGAGGGCTCACCAGCTGATAGAGGACCCCTGTGTGCTGCCCAACCAGGTGCCTGATCACAAAGTCAAAACATTACTAAGCCTAGTGTTACAAGACAGAGCATCTCTCCCTCTCTGTGTCGCTCTCTCTCTCTCACACACAGCAGATAGCGGGCCGGCAGGAGGGTTAAGCCCCAGATGATTAGAGAAATGTGGGGCAGATATCTGTGAGACGTGTTGAATGCTCTGCAGCAGCGCGGATACATGGCACTCACCGTAACTTTTTAGATTCTGCTTTCTAGTATTTATTCTGGGGCGTTTTAATTGTTTTGCATTTTTCAAGCTGCTCCGACACCTCAGGCAAAGCAACAAAGCATGAGAGAGAAAAAAAATTGCAATCAAGAAAGCTTGAAGCAGAGGGAAACAGTGGAAAAGAGAGCAGAGCTTGATTTGACTCTTGATTTTATTTGTTTTGTCCTGATTGCATCCATAAAACACAATAACACATCTTGAAATGATTTGCCTGTAGAAACTTTACAACTGTACAGTACACACACATTTTACTACATTAACAGTGGGTTAAACAACTTTAATTATGTGAGGGGTTTGCCAGAAATAAAAATGTTTAGTTTAGCTTCACTGAAAGACAGAATTGACAGTTTGTGTCCTTTTACTGTGACAACTTAAATCAATCACAAATACCAGAAAAATATGACTTTTCCAATATAAAATGCTGGAAAACAAAGACCAAATCTGTTTATTAATGTCTCCACCACTTCCACTTTGAGCTGGAATTAAAGCAGCACTTTTCTAGTTAACCAGCTGACACAAATACAGGGTCAGAATACCTCTAATTTATCACTATGACTGGAGACAAGTGCCTTAAGTTAAATAAATATCTAAAATTTAATTCACAACAGTGAAAATCAAACAGTTTGGTTCTTCACATTTATTTTCACATACTCACAGGGTTTGTTGCCGTCATCTTTTCCATGTTGCAGCGCAGCGCAGCTCAGACGTCCCACTCCGAACAAACAGAAATGAAAGTAAAACCATAAAACAAGTTAACCAGGTGCCACGAGTAATTCCTACACTGGTTTCTGCATATGTTTGGTGATTCAGTTAAATTATTTAATTATACCAGAGCCTCAAAGAGAGAGCGCAAAGAGCAATAAAGCTAAAACAGGCTCTGGTGTAATAAACCATTATCAGGAGGATGTAGCCGCTGGTGTGTAATGCAGTGTAAATCATCACAGAGTGGCTGCCATTAGGAGGCTTATACTGGCCTGCAGTCAGCTGCCAGGGGCCCCGATCTGGTGCTGAGTGGAACCAGATCCGGCAAACAGAGGTGTTTAGGGCCAGGGCCGGAGGAAGAGGGGTGGGAGGAGGAAGGGTAGGGGGAACAGCTGAGGAGATTCCCAGGGTGTGTGTGTGTGTGTGTGTGTGTGTGTGTCTGTGTGCCTGCCCCCCACAGGTCTCCCTCCTGTAGGATGAGGGTGGCAAGGAGAAGCAGCAGGATTTGGCCTCATCCCTCTTCATTGTCAGACAGCTCATATTCTTCTGCTAAGTGACACTCTTCTGTCAGCCTCTGACACACACACACACACACACACACACAGATACACATGCATGTATTTAGGGCAACACATCCTTCCCAGGACCTCCTCTTTCTGTCTTCCTCCCAGCTGTACACAAACACTGACTGAGTGTAAACGTGTGTACATTAAATATAAGTCAGCAACTGTGTATTATTTACTTTGAAAGCCAAAGCATACGTGTTTATGCAGCCCCCAAAAGTTCAAAATGTGTCTCAGGGGGCTGTACAACCTGTGCACCATCCTCCATCTTATGACCCGTCCTCAACATAAAGAAAACCTCTATAATATAAATAACCATGTGTAACTTACACTGTTTCTACTCCTAGTTTCCATAATTAAAATGAAACAATGTCACAGCAAGAATTCACACAGAAACCTATTAGAGCACAGGAACCATTTGACTGCTGCCAACAGCAGTGATGAATTGTAGCAGCACAGAAACAAGTATTAAATAATATGACATCCTTAAACAGAATCAAACTACAAAAATTATGATTAAATACTACAATTAGAATAGATTTTACGCGAGTGTATTAGTGCACTGTAGTAGTTATTGTACTTTTTTACAACAGGTTCAGCAGCCAGCAGTTCTCTCATCGGGGCGTGTGCGGGCGCGTTCCCGGGATTCGGCGGCTCCTGCTCGGTTCTCCCGCCGCCCCGAGTGAAGCGCTGCTCGGCGAGCGAGTCGTCCCCGCCCCGCTGCCTGCGGTTCCCACCGCCCGCGAGAACAACGGAGCTCCGTAAACCACATGCAAGCGGGGAGGACAACTTCAGCGTCTGCTTATGAGCATATTAATTCAGCGGTAGCAGGGAGGTGACTTGAATAAGTGATTTTTTGTTGTCTGCTATTCCCCTTTGAAAGGGGAAATGCAGCTCTGCAGCTCTGCAGCTCTGTGCACACACGGTGAGTCTGCACACACACACACACACACACACACACACACACACACACACAGCTGCAGCAGCAGGAGCCCGCAGCTCACTCGACCCCGGCGCACTCACTTCATTTTTGTGCGATGAGATTTTCAGAAAATACTAAACGCTGTGAATTGTGGAAGTAAGACACACAATCATTTTCACCCCCTCTTTGAAATTAGCATTATAAAAAAATATACACGTTTTTCTCGACTGGTCGTGATCATGATGATGATAAACATACGGAACAACATTTTATAGTGTAGCTTCTCAGCCTGTAGTAAGGATATATTGGTATTTTAATGATTAAGCGTTTGTCAATTAAAACTCTTTTAACCTGTAGAGATGCCACATGACCAACACAGAAATATACTAAATTATATATAAATTCAATTAAACTCCTTTACAAACCTCCCTTTTCTCCACAGTTGGTATTTTTCTCTGGCTTCTTTATGTCATGGTGTTTGATAAGCCTCTTTAACTATGATAGTGTGGTGCAAATGTGACTCAGTGACGAGGAAACCACAAGTTAACATGCAGATTTTTTAAGTTAAGTATTTAACAGTCACATATTTAGACCTAACTTGGAAACAGAACTGTACAAGAAATAAATAAAGTGATGAAGGTGGGGGAATTTGGTAATAAACACAAAGCTGAGGTGCAGCTTAAATCCACATTAACATAGACTGGCTTTATCCTCCAAATACCTACATGGTATTTACCATCGCTGGACGGGCTCTGGGTGAAGAATGAAACACCATTACAAGGACAGCTGCTGCTGGCAGAGATGAATGTAATCTTATGGGGTTATAATGAATGTGACGGGATATAGATCTGAGATTAGATCAGGTTTGATCATCAGGTAAAAATAGATCAGTCACTGGCAGATCATTACCGATAATTACTTTCATGTGGTTGTCTATGTGAGAGGTCTACAGTGTATTATTAAAATATTCCAGACCTGCTTAGTGATGGAAGGTCGAAGGCATGTGTGTATGTGTCTGTGTCCATGTGTAATAATTACATAAAAATGATAGAGTAAGAAAGAGGTGTATTATTAATTATTCCCTCTTTTGTACTTGTTGTCAGATGAGAAATTTGATTTTAGTATTCATCAAGCACAAAAAGCTTCCACATGCATAACAAATTATGTCAGGAAACTAAATCCTCTGATACTTCTCCCTGTGCTCCTGCATGTATGTGTTTCTATGATAATAAACATTAGGAAAAAAGAAACAGTGATAGTTTCACACACACACACACAGAAACACTTGGGGGGCTGCCCTGAGCTGTAAGAAGACAAGTGCCTTGCTCAAGGACACTGCAGTGGATTGTGGGGAATTCATCCCTGTGGAGACTTGAAGCTAATTTGTAGACTTGAATCAGAGATGGAAGAGGAGTTGAGCTGCTGCTGCAATCACGCTAAATGAGCGAACAACAAGCATGTAAAGAGACCTGGGATTTCTCCAATGGCAACAGCTGTTAAATGGTATGGACCCAGGCTGCATAATGGTACAGACCGATTTCAGTGTGTGTGTGTGTGTGTGTGTGTGTGCGCGCGCGCACGGAAGAGTGAGAGAGAGAAAGACCTCCTCCTCCCTTGTTTCTCCACCTATCAGCAAACCTCATTTATTATGCAGACTGGAGACCCTTGGACTGGAGGGGAAGGCTAGTGTGTGTATGCGTGTGTATTTTGGTCCATTTGATGTCCACAAGAACAAGCACACACACACACACACACACACACACACACACACACACACACACACACACACACACACACACATACAGCTGATTCAGTTTCTTTACTCAGAGATACACGCTGTGGGAACGAGGGGCAGAGAGAGGTATAAAGATTTGTGTATACAAATACTGGTGTGTATGTGAGAGTTTGTGTCTGTCTGCCAACTTGTGCCTCTGTAGTTTCCGTGTGAAGAGAAACACAAAAGGCCGCTAATCGTGGCCACAGGTAAGACAAGATACAAACAGTGGCAACAGTAGCACGTGTGTCTCCTAAAATCGATGACGAGCAGAGGAGTGTTTTATTTAAAGAAGACATAACTCGAGAGGTGAAACGAGATCCACCAGTCAACAGAAAGTTAGTTGTGTAATGTGAGGTTTAGCTCTTTAATGCTGTGGCCAGCAGCTAAATCCACATGTTCTCGTGTAGGTTACCAGGGTTCGACCTGGGGAAAAGCAGCTTGTGCAGAATTAACCATGTAAATCCATTTAAGTGTACAGTGGGGGAAAGCACATGCATCACAATACTCAATTGTAAAAGTACAACTTCGAGATCATTTACTTATCTGTACATATATTTTTGGACATTATACTTCTATTTTATTTTAAATGAACTTAATCATTAATTACGCACTTCATTATTGTCGCTTTTTACCTTTCAAAATAAAGTTGCCAGTAGAACACATGATGCATTCTTAAAAATTAAAGCACTGGTTTCCGTCATTTCTGGCACATGTCTCCATTTAAAAAAACAGCGTCTGTTTGGGACATTTGTTATGTTTCAGATGAGTTGTTAGTAGGTTAGAAGTAAGACATTCGACTACAAAGCTTCCCAGATAGTTTCATACAAATAAATAATGTGAGTCAATATTTCACAAAAGAAGGAAAGAAGTTCAAACATGAACACAGATTTATATTGCATCATCTCACAATCCATCACATTTTTGTGATGACCCAGGGGAGCTCAGCCGGGTTTAGAAACACTGCATTAAACTGTGTTACTGCATATGAAGTATTGAAAAGTGAATAATCCCATCTTGACCAAATAGAATCAACAGTAAGTTATTATTTGCATATTGTTGCAGTAATGTTACCAGTATCACTTTGTACTTTTCATCCTAGTAGATGTTGCCGATATAGTGAAGTATAGCTAAGTTAAATTTTGAACGCAGGACTTTTAGTTATACAGTTGTATTTAACTAAAGGAGCTAAGCACTTGAAATATTATAAAACTTATGAAGAGCACAAATCAGAAAAACTCAGAAAGACTCAGACATTACCACAACGTGCTGCACAGAAACCCCTAAGATCTGAGTAGGAGCTCAGTAATCTGTCCTGACACACTATACACGATTGTATAAGAGTATGAAATAACTAGAAAGTGTATTCCTGTAACTGGGAGGTATTTTTTGACATAAATAAAGTAGTATTCTCCATTAGTCTCCCTCATTCTGAGCTGTTGACGTGCATTAGTGGCACAATTATAAAAGCTGTGGTCTAATCTTTTAAAAGTCCCAGGGTAATGTTGGAAATGGCCAGAGGAGAAGGAGAGAGGGGGATGGAAGAGGGATAATGGGAGGAAGGGGAGGAGAGAAACTCAATCTAAAGCACCAGGTGCACCCTTTGTGGACATAATCTCCCAGCCCTTGAGACTGTGCACACACTGGCCAACATATACAGCCTTTCATACGTACACATGCTGCTTTTTCGACCGGGGGATTTGGCTTCTGCTTTGGCTCTGGTCATATGTAAAAGGCACTCTCAGGTCACTGTGCTGCCAGAAGATTGGGGATTGGTCCGTTGTGGTTTAACCACAATTAGGTAATAATCAATAGAACAAAACGTTTAACTCTGCATCGCAGTGATGATGCAGAGTTATCACAAGTTAGGAACGTTGAATAGGATACCTGCAGATCAACAGGCATCAGATGTCTTGAGGGGAAGTGCTGTCACATGTAAAAGCCCACATGTGAACTTAGAGCACGTGTGCTACCTGGACACAAGTGTTCTCATGTGTGAACCACTTTACACACTGGACTCCAACATCAAGTCTTTCTTCTTAAGTCGTCTTCAACGTTATATTGTTGTTTCTGCAAACTTGAAATTTGAAAACATCGAATCAAGTCATATTTCAGTAAGCCTTGTTTAGCAAAGCAGAATATGAACAATGAACACATGGTTCTTTATTTACATTTTTACCACTGTGTACAGTGTAGTTTCAAGTGTCATTTACTGTATTTCCCAACAGCTGTAACTCCCAAGTAACAGCTACAAAAATGTTTAATACATTAAAGACAAAGAATATAAAATTCTTAGGGTGTGTGTGTGTTAAAAGGAGCACGACCCGAGCGCACCCATTGGCAGCCTACAGACATTCACTGATGACTGTCAATCAGTCAACAACACTGTACCATGAGGACAAAGAGGGACACAGCAAATATCTGTTGATAGAAAAAAAAGGCTTTTGTCATGCATCCAAATGCTGAAAACTTTGGATTGTGCAAAAACACACCCTTGAATAACATTACAGGCTATGTTAATCAATGACTCTTTCCACAGTGGATTTAAGCAGAGAGGGCGCTCCCTGTCCGCAGTCCCTCACCTGTCATCCTTTGAGCTCAACCCCCCCAAACTCCTGCAAAGCCTCAATAGGGGACGAAGCCAAGGACGGAGCAGGCTGCTTATTGTGATTTAATCTCTGTGCTTCTCTCTCTCTACTGCTAGAACAAACATCAAATATGGCCTCCTTATCAGGCCAGCCCTGCTCTATTTATCTATCACCAATCAATATCTCCGATTCTGTGTGTGTAGGACCTGTGGGTATGTGTGTGTGTGTGTGTGTCTTTTTAAGAAACGGGTCTCAAGGGCTGTGCTAACTAAGGTCAAAGATCTGGTATAACCCTCCAGCGTGGAATGACAGATGTGGCCCGAGGAAAACAAGATAAAACAAAGGGGCGAATACAACAAGTAGGTAGAGATTTATAACAGTTGCGTGTGTCTTAAACAACATTTTACAAAAAAAAGAGAACTAGTAGTTTCTGTTGTTTTCGCATCAGGTACAGTTTTGCCTCAGGCAGCATGCAGACATCAGGCTGGTTTACCTGAGTCAACATGGGCCTTGAACGGTGGTGTGGAAGCTTTGTGACCAACGGCCACCAGCTGAACACGCAAGCACGACCACATGGAAGTAGCTCTTTATTAAATCCTCCAGTCAGTTACAGAGAATAGGAACAAATAGTATAAAGTGTTGAAGTTTGATGTTGTTCCTGTTCACATTGAGAGAAGAGAACCAAATGCTGGACTGAAACCTTTGACCACCAGATGCAACAACGCGCACAAGTGGCGAGCTAGGACATGAATTACCACTGGAAACCAAGTGCGTGTGTGCGTATGCGTTGACGAAGGGGGCTCCTGAGGTGATATTACACTCTGTGTGTGCTTCCATTCGCAATGAAACAGCCCCAAAAATCTGTAAAATGCTGCTGGAGCTGCAGACTCTGTAATGGCTGTTAGAGATGGAGAGAGATGTGGGGGGGGCGGGGGGTGTAGAGAGGGGGGGGGGGCAATCCTTTGTTCTGTCAAGGACTTAACACAATCAGAGTGTACAGTGTGTCAGGAGCGTACAGGCATATATCAACTTCAATCTCTTTTTAATGAAAAATCCTGCCCTCTCTAATATGTGCAAATTAACCTCTTCTCCTCCCTCCCTCCTCCCCTCCTGCCGTTTCCCCTCCTCTCTTCCTCTCCCTTTCAGAGGCCCCACAGCTCCCACTCCCTCTCTCCTCCCTTGCTCTCCTCTCCACCCACTTTTCTGTCCCTCTTCTTCCTTCTTTTTCTGCAGTTCCTCTCGCCACACGCTTCACTCTGGCCAATTTCTCCATCTCCCTCGCATGCAGAGGTGGAGGGAGCGAGGATAAAAAGAGAAGTGAGATATTGATAGAGATAAAGACCCCCGCTTCCTATTAGCTTGTTGCTTTCACCACCCCAAATGCCCCATAGTAATTATCTAGATTTAAAAAAAGAACGAACAGAAAAACAAGCAGAAAAACATCCTGAAGTCAGTGTCCAGCATTAAAATTCCCCCTCCATCCTCCTGTGCTCTCTCTGGTTTTCATCTCGCTCTGCCTCAACACACACTCACTCCGACTCATGCTATTACCCTGATTATCCTGATGAGTTGGTCAGATCCTCGCCTTCTCATTCTGCCCATGCTGATTGTAATTTAGAAATTACACCTAATGAGGAATTTTTAAAAACACGGCGGCCACTCTGTGCTGCCAGCTCCACGCTGTTCCCTGCCCTAATGGATTTCCTGGTATGGAATCCATTCCCCCCACCCTTTCTGCCCTGCAGGGGGTCCAGCCAACCAGGCCCTCCCCTCCCTCCCTCCCTGTCCCTCTGCTCCCACCCACCCCCCTCATATCCCCTACCCTCCGCTCCCTCCCCTTCTTCACTAATTGGGGGAGACTGGTTTTGGTGAAAAGAAGTCATAATCGTTGTTTCTGCTGTTGATTTAAGTGGTTAAGTGTACAAGATCAGCTTGTAGAATGAGGAAATTAGTGTGATTAAATTTACATTTTTTTGTCTTAACAGCTAAAGTGTCAGTTTCCTTTTATGGTTTCGTTGGTGGTTTTTGGAAGTTAAAGTCCATGTGGTGGTTTGAATAGGCTAAAGGCACATGTTGAGTTTCTCCTATTGTTTCTCTAAGTAAGCAGACTTAAAGCAGTGATTTAAATGGCAAAGACAACATTTTTTAAAAGATCATTCTCTGATATTGTTAGATAATGTAACACTAACTACAGAGAAATGTGTCTTTATAGAGAGTCCGAATAAAATCATCAGAGAATCGCTGCTGTTGTCCTAAAATTTATTTTATGGAGGAATATGATCCATAAAATGTCTCTGGATTGTAGTGTTAACCTGCCCTGCTAGTCTCATAAACATCTGTATGAAGTATATGTGCATGTGCGTGTGTTGCAGAAATGCGACACACACACACAACACACACACACACACACTCACACAGGCAAGCATGCAAATCAAAGCCATCAACAGCTTGTGATGAAGTGAGACGTTGGGGCATAAACAGAGTGTGCCGTTACCATGGAAGCCACTTTCACCTCACAGGCCGAGAGACAGAAAAACACAAAGAGCCAACCAGACAGGGAGGGAGTGACAGAAACGCAGTAACAGGCAGACAGACAGACACACAGACAGACAGACAGGCAGACAGGGTGTTACAAGATCACCTCCAGAAACATTTAATAGCTTTTTTTTAATCCTTCTCAGCTTTTCATTGGTTTCTTTTCTTTGCAGTGTTTTATTCATACAGTACAAGTGTCCCAAAGTTAAAAAAACAAAGTTCACTGGAGCGTTGTGTTGGTGAACAGTCACAAGTTTAATGAATGCATCTCAAAGCTGCAGAGGCAGTCTTACAGTGCTGCAGGGCGTTTGCGGCCGTGGAGTCACATCTGTCCCTGTTTTGGTCCCTTTCTACTTTTTTGGTACCAACGCAGGTCACGGACTTTGGGCTCCAGTTTAGTTGGCTTTACTTTGCCCTTCGTCCTCCTACTTACCTTACTGGGACTGTTTTGAACAGCCAAAATCCTTAGATTGACTTTTCTTTCCCTCTGCAGCTGGCATTTTGTGTTTACGATGCCATAAACAAAATTTGAAATTCACTCAGCTAGAACGGGAACAAATCGCTGCCTGCATATCACTGAATATCCACTTCACTCATCAGTTTATAACAATCAAGCCTGTTGCAGGAAATTGAACAGTGACCTGGCCATGTGACATCATAAAGGCCGTTTAAAGGAAGAATCACAAGCAATTACTCTAGATATCTCCCTTCATTTGGCAGAAACATTAATGACAAATTTCCTTCCTTTATGCTTTCTAAATGATTCATCCCAGCCAAATGGAAACCTTTCTCCTTTCTCCTTTTAATTCAGCTCATTTTCTCTCTGAGATGTAACAGCCGGTTACATAACTTCTACATCGATGGTGAAGCATAAAGATTGAAAAGGAAAGAAATTACCTTAAATGTGGCTTCGAATGGAATTTAAAATGAGCATTTTTTTTCATCATAAAGACGTGTTTCTCTTTAGGTCAGGTCACCTTGTTTGCTTGCTTTGTATTTGCAATCTGTAATTTTGAATGGGATTTTTTTAGCTGCACTGTATCTCGTCCACCTCAAAGCCCTAAATGCTGCCGACCCAGCGAAGCAACTAGACTGCACCCCTTCTCCAAAAAGGCCGCTGTTGGTTGATGCTAGCTTTGAAGGTTTGCCAGGAAGGCTACAGGAGGTAATCAGAGGAAAATATGTCCTCTCCTCCTCTTCTTCTTTTAGACCTCCATTAGACCAGCCTGTCTCTGTCTGGGAAAATTGATTTTCTCCCTCCCCGTCTTCCTCCTCCTCTCCTCTTGTCTTTCTCCTCTTTTTTTCTCTTCAGGTTCCATTTGCAGCTTGTTCATCCACTCTAAAGAGCACTTCTACAAGACAGAGAATGAAAAGAGAATAGTTAGGCCACGACAGGTTGTTCACACATATAGTTATCCATCCCCCCAACAGCTGCCACCAGGTCTTGTCATCTGCAGGTACACAGATGCCTCCAGTGGTTTGAACCTGTCTCTTCCCCCCTTGTGTCTTTACTTATCCATCCTCTGGCTAATGCTTTCCATCCTCTGCTGCTCATTCTCCAGCTCTTCCTCTTGTTGCTCTTACACCGGTCTTAACACTCCCCTCCCTCTCTCAGAGCCAAGTCTTGGATCAATGCACCATTGATTTTCCTATCAATGAACATTAGTATGGATCAGACTGCTGCTTGCACTGCCCTGCCCCAAAAACTACACACATGCACACGCACACACATACATACAAACACGCAGATTGCCTGTTGCCACAGGGACCCCAGATTTCATCACTGCTCAGCTATGAGCACACACACACACACAAAGAGCTTGATGCTGTGGACAAAAGGGGAACAAGCAAGGAAAGACAGCAATAGAAATGAAGGAGGGTGGGATTGATAAAAGAGAGGTTCTAGTTGAAAGCACAGGAGCCAATCAATGGAGGGAGTGACAGAAGGGGAAGGAAATGAAATCAGACTGAGGAGGGTTAGTGTTTGTTTCTGCGTAGAGGAAACAGTCATTGGTCAACTGCCTGCGAGTCGATTCACTGCAGAATAATTCAGCCTGATTGGCAACCAGCTCTGGCTGTTGATAATGGCTGCTAATCATGACAGTAAATGAATGCTTGCGCTTTACACACCTTTTGGGCATCTTTCGCTCTACCTCTCCAGTCACACACACACACACACACACACACTCACACACATCTCTGTCTCCTCTCTAACCCTATAATGGGCTCTGATTCAGGTGGAGATTGACACTTCTCTTTCTGCTCTGCTCCTTTTGTGTCCAACATTGTATTCACCCGGCACAAACCAACAGCGGCCTCTCGGAGAGCACATTTCTGTGCACATCAGCTACATTTTTGCATCACCAAACAATGAATCTGCGC